>NW_015961957.1:53033-99892 GCF_000497045.1 Kalmanozyma brasiliensis GHG001 | reverse complement strand
ACAGCAACGGAAATCCCGATGGGCAAGCACGAGCCAAGTGAGTAAGCGCATATTCGGCTCTTCCGGCTCGCTTGAAGCGAATCGGTGAGGCGAAACCAACACTTTTCAACAGCATACAAACCACCATCTCAACCATCACCATCACGCTCAGAATGGTAGCCGCTTCGACCTTGCGGGCCGCGGCGGCAAAGCCTACTGCCAAGCATGCCGCCGCCACGGCTGCTGGGCGGCTCATCGCGAAGGAGCACCTCGAGTCGCTCCTCATGCCAGCTGCCAAAGCATACTTGCTCGGCTATGTCATGGATATCCTACCAGCCATCCTCAAGGCCCTGATTCGATTCGTCACTGCCGAGCTCAAGCGCATTCGAGCCTCCGAGAAGCGGCTCTTGGAAGAACGCAAGGTGGCAAAGGAGTCTGGACAACCTCGACGCAAACCAGGATTGCTCGATGGTCTCAAGCCCATCTTGCCCAGCTTCTACCGTCTGCCGTCGCTGCTGCATGCCATCGCAAAGGCGTTGCTCGTGGCACTAGGCCCGAATGGGATGGCTCTCAGCTGTTTCCTTGCCATGGCGGGCTGGAGGATCTCCGAGACGCTCGTCTGGTGGCCCATTGCCAAGTACTATGCGCTCAAACTCGCCAACCCGGCTACGTCGTCCGAGGCTCAAACCATGACTGCGTTGCGACATGCGCGCGTGGCTTCCACCTTCGTCGCCTCCGCTCTCAGCTCAGCACTCGCCATGATGATGCTGCAGCACCAGAGCGAGGCCGCCATGGAAGCCAAGAAGGCCGCGGCGGCCGGCGCACCTCTGCTCACCATCGACACAACCCCCGGCTGGATCCCAAAGAGTCTGCGTCCTTCCAACCTCGGTTTTTTGAGCAGAAAGCTCAGCACGGGCGCTTCAGCACCTCGCATTGCCAGTCTCGCCCCTGCGGGTCATTTCCTCTCCAGACTCACCAGCCTCACTGTCCCTGGCTCACCATCGCCTTTCACCAGTGGAAACGCGGGCGTTAGCTCGGTCAGACCAACGAGTCCAGTGCCGAGATCACCGACCTCGCCCACAGCCACGCTTCAGCCCCTGCCTAGACTTTCGCATCCACCAGCCTCGCCGCAGCTCGATCAAGCACCGCAATCTTCCATTACTGTTGAGAAACCGCAAACACATAGAAAGCCAGCTCTTGGCAGGCCGAGTCCCACCATCGACCTCACCCTCTTCGCCCTGGTGCGAGGCATGGACACGCTCGTCCGCGCCCTTGCCGCTCCTGCTGCCGCCCGCAAAGATCGCCTGCGCGCCTCCACCTCTGCTCCCTCGGCCACCGCCCCGCGCTCCGGGGCGAGCAAGCTGCTCCGCCGCGTCGCACTGGGCATGGCAGATCAAGCCGAGGGCCTCGTCTTTGTCGTCTGCTGCGCCCAGATCATGTGGTCCTGGTTCTACCACCCCGAGCGTCTGCCTCCCACCTACGTCAAATGGATCACCAACCTCGCTACGATGGACGAGCGGCTCCTCGTCGCATTGCGCTGCATCCACTCGCGCGGCACGCCGCTCCGATGGGAATATCAGAGCAAAAAGATGACGCCCAATGGCGTCGGTCTTCTCGGCAGTCTCTCTGAAGCCCTTGGCCACCCTTACGAGTGGGGAGACCCCACGCGTCTACCCAATACCTCGGCCCAAGCGCGCGAGATGATCGCCACCGCCCGTGCCGCCGCCGCCGCCTCCGGTCACAAGCCCACCCACCCGCACGATGTACCCGGCTTCATCCTCAACGGTGCCGCCGGGCCGCGCGGGCGCGGTGAGATGGGCGGCATGCCCTGCGAGCTCGTCCACTGCGGCACCGGTGGCGCCTCGTGCTACCGCAACGCGCTCTACCGTTGGATCCGCGGTTTCCGAATGAGCATGGCCATCTACTTCCCCGTCCACCTCCTCCCGCGTCTCCTCTTCAATCCTAAAGGCTTCCTCGCCTCGCCCCTGCCCAACCTGCTCAAAGTCCTCACCGGCGCCGCGAGGTCAGCAGCGTTCCTGGCCACATACATCGTAGGCAACTGGTTCCCCATCTGTCTCGCGCGTACCGCCCTCCTCCCACGTCTGTTCCCCAACGTACCGTTCAACTTCTGGGACGCAGGTATCGGTCCGGCGATCGGCAGCGTCGCGTGCGGCTTCAGCATCTTTATCGAAGAAAAGCGCAAGCGGGCCGAGATGGCGCTCTACGTGGCCCCGAGGGCGTTGTTCGCGATGGTCGAGAGTGCGAGACCGGGCTGGTTGAGTCAGGGGGAGCAGACGGCGTTGTGGGCGGAACGAGCGACGTTTGGTGCAGCCGTGGGGACGGTGGTGTGCGCAGCAAGGTATAGGCCCGATCTGCTACGTGGGATTACGGCTGCCATGGGCTGGGTGGCTAGACCACCAGGTTTGCCCGCCAGCGGAAGGAACTATGCTAGAGATGCATAGAATTCAAGTTCACTTCTTGTCGCTGTGTCCCAAACCAAAGTCCGGGTTGACGTGATCGCGAATCTTCTGCTTGAGCACCTTCATCTCCGGAAACCCAGCTTGGACTTTTCGATCCCAAACCAACTGCAAGCCTGACCCCTGATTGGAGGATGCGTGAATCCAAACCCGGAATCGGCCACTGGAGGCATCGTCGACCTTGGGAATCAGCAGGACGCTGGCGATGCTCGCGCTGTTGCTGTTGGCCTGCTGGGCGGGGGGGATGGGGGCAAAGGTGCTCAGCAGCTCCTGTTGGATCCAGTTGGCGCGCAGACCGAACTTGCAGCGTTGACAGTACTGTTCCGGTGCAAGGAGGTGATCAGACCGAGAGCTTCACCGGCTTGCAACGCAACGCAGGAAGTGGGGACTTACTTCGAGAACGACGAGGGGTGTGGGCATGGCTGGAAGCGAACCCGACGGGAGAGGTGGGAGGAACGTCGATGGATCCATGAGGTCTTCTTGTGACGATGGGACGGCAGTGGCAGGCGCGGACGGGTACGCAGGATCAGGCTGACAGTCGATGCATGCCACCTCGTCGGTGGACGGCTCGCCGCTCATCTTTGCGGCTGGCGAGGTTGGTAAGGAATGGACTGGCGAGAAGGTTGGAGGTAAGAGCGCAAGGAAGGGCGATAAGAAGCACGTGAGTGGAGCATATTTTGGACCCCACTTTCGGCGCGCTTTTCCGCATCGCTGGTTCCAGCCACCTCAGATCGACACACACCCTTTCCGCTCTTCTACGGCTCAATCTTAGCTCGCTTGGCGACTGTGCAAATGCATATGATGACAATGAAACTCCTGCAATGACGGTACAAAGGGTGCAAATCCGCAAGCGGGGGGCGATCTATCCTCTAGGGATTAAGATTCAAGCGGACAAGTTCTTCTCGGGCAACGCTGGCGATAAGAGAGGATGTGAAGCGTCCGACTCGAGGTGAGCATCCGCCTCGGGCTGTTGCCATACGATCTGATCTCGCTCGACCATGGGAAGCAGCTCTGCATCGTATTTTGGATCCGAGAGATCCGTATAGCTGCCTTGCAAAGTCGAGTCCGAGGACGACGAGAGCAGGCTGTTGTGGCGGGGCGAGGAAAGGGGCAGGCTGACGGCTGCCTCTTGTGCTGCTGGCTTGGGGGTCGAAACCGAGAAGCGCTGGTAACAGACACTGGCGACGAGGATGACGGCGCTGCCCATCACCACCAACAGCACATCTCCCACGCCGCCGATCTTGGAGTCTTCCGGGAAGAGCATCGAGTTGAGCGCAAAGGTGAGGATGATCGAGACGGCGCTGGTGAGGTCGTTGACAATGACGCCCGCTTTTTTCAGCAGAAGCGCGATCATGATGCCATTAAAGGATTGGCAGAAGACGACGGCGAGTGGCCAGGGGGATCGGTGCAGATCACGCAGCACCGGCGTGAGGTCTTGCGGCTGGAAGATGGTGACGGCGGCGGCGGGGAGGATGGAGAAGACGCTCAGGTGGACGTTGGAGGCCCAGAGGTGGCACGTCCTATCCTGGTAGATAAACTCGAGGATGACACCCGCGACACTGCTCAGCAAAGCAGCAAAACACAATGCCATGATGGCCAACGCGTTGGGTTGCGATGCATGGGCCGCTGCGTCAGCGGGCGCATGATCGTGCCCTCCTGTAGCATACTTGACGAGCATGACACCGGCAAAGATGCCCACCAGGCAGCCCCACTGCTTGGCAACAATGGTACGCTTGAGCACAAAGCGGCTCAAGACCGCCGAGACGAGGATGCGAAACTGCCAGAGCGCCTGGAAAAAGGCAGGATCCAGCTCGCTTGCCGCAAAGAGATAGAGATTGTTCTGCACCACGTAGATGAGGGCGGGTGCCATGAGCCGGAATCCCTGAAGGACGAAGATTTGACCCAAGACTTGGTGGACCAACGTCCTTCTTTGGGGCTCGACCACCTCGGCTGCTTCGGGAGACGTGTCTTTGTCGAGCAAGCTGTCGGTCGATTCGTTGGGATGGGCACCGAGCGGGGTGTATTGGGTCGATTCGAAGCGGTCTGAGAGCCGCTTTTCGTACATAGCCTTTGTGAGAAGGCAGGTCGAGACAACGACCTTGATGCATTCGCAGAGAAGAACGGTGAGCGAGGGTGAATAGGCAGCATGACGAGAGGCTTGATGAAAGACGATACCGGTGCCCGACTTGAGACTGCTGATGGCCGCGATGAGCGGCGTCAGGGTTCGGTCCATGTTGCAGGTTTTGCGCGCTGGTCCGATCGCAAGAGCTCCAAGATATGGGCAGAGAAGGGATGATGGTCAGATGGAGGAGAAGCAGACAGAATCGAACAAGGAGGACAGGCAGGCAGCGGTGTTGCTCACGGGGAGTAGACGTCTCTCGCAGTATAGACCCCGACCAAGGACAGAGGGAGCCACAGCTAGGGTCTCACTTTCGCTCCTCGTGCTCGGTTGACGGTTGCGATGTGCAAAATAATGGGAGCAGAGGCAGGCTTGCAAACCACCTCGACGCGGGACGCTCGATGCCAACGGCAAGGCAAAGCCATTTCATGGCCATGGTCTACCCAAAACAGACGCAGAGCCGAGTGCGTGGCCGAGACAGTGCAGCTCGCAAGCCGTGAATTCAACTACAGATCGGCCACACGGCTGATAATCAAAATTTGAAAATCACCAGCACGCGGGACTGTGCCCTGCATCTCGGGGTTTTGACCCACTTTGCTCAGTAGTACAATCGACAGACTGTCCGGAAACGGGTGTGATCATCCTCGGACTAACTAAGTCGAAGGAATTCTTTCATTTACAGTCATTGTTGTCTTGGACCCTTTCCACCCTTTCTTTCGGGTTTCTGGGTCATTTTAAATACATTTCGATTTCGTATGAGTAAGTAAATCACCGAGTCAGTTGGCTGGAACGGCAAGAGCGCTGGCTCAAGTCGGGCACTGTACTCAAGATTTCTGAGTTCGACCCGCCAGAATGGTTCGTCGAGATCAAAGCGGCAAGTGTGGATGTCATAGTAAATATAGGCGATGGTTTCAGTCGTGTCCTATGATGTGGGCTAGCTCCAGCATCTGCCTGTACGCATACACGGTCAGATCTATGTTTCGCAGCGCCTGGGCCGCCCACAGTCTCGACGCTTGCGCCAGCTCCTCCCCCAAAACCTTGCCCTGCTCGTGGTTAGCAAAATAGTCGATGAGCATCGGCAGCTCCTCCAAGCCCATAGACACGGGCACGTAATGCAGCCAGGGTATCAGGCGGTCGTCGTGCCATTCCACGTAGACAGTCTGTTTGAACACCAGACTGTTGCTGTCCAGAAGCCGGTAGAAGCGGCACGACATGGAATTGCCGTCGAGGTCCATGACAAACTTGTTGCCAAACGCCGCCGTGGGGGGCAACCCGGCTACCGTGGGGAAGA
Source organism: Kalmanozyma brasiliensis GHG001 (assembly GCF_000497045.1). NCBI lineage: Eukaryota > Fungi > Basidiomycota > Ustilaginomycetes > Ustilaginales > Kalmanozyma > Kalmanozyma brasiliensis. The sequence goes on along the minus strand of NW_015961957.1, from coordinate 94,026 downwards.
GCTCCATCCACTCCCGGCAGAAGGTCGTCGAGTTGGGTTTCTCGGAGCAGGGGCGAACCTGGTTAAAGTTGATGTCAAAGGTGCTCGATGTGAGACGCGACAGCGCGTCCAGCTGAACTGGCGTGAAGGATTGAGGCATGCCGGGCAACGATAGACGCTGCGCATCGTCCGGGGTTACGGACGCGTTGAGCGAGACCAGGCTTGCGGCCTTGCGGTTCATCTGACGAGCAGCCATTACGAGACGGTGTCGGTGGTTGAGCCAGCCCAAATCGTTGCCATCTTGATTCCAGCCCGTGTTGCTGCCACGCCAATAGAGATGAGGCTTCTTGTCCGCATAAGCGATCTTATCCACCCAGGGACCAGTAAGTCGATAATTCCCATTCCCGTAGCACCACGAGGCGGTGGTGATGTCCTGGAAGCTCGACGGCTTGGTGAGCGAAAGCACAGGCACGGTGGCGTTGATACATGCGTTTCGGTTGTGCAGAATGCCATGCTTGGCCATCCAGTCGTCGGCCTGAGTGCACATATCGATGCTGGGACGGTCGCTGGAGACGTACGACGTGGTGGCGGTCGATCGTGGGCAGCCGTACATCAGATGGGCTTTGGCGTCGGGTCGATCTCCCGTCGTCGTGATCTTGACCACATTGGGATCGTTGACGTCCTCCTTGCCGTTCCGGGGCCCACAATTGCGCTGTGAGTCATCCCAATTCTGGAGCACTGTGAAAGGCGGCAGATAGGGTAGGATAGGCTCCAAAAGCTTTCGCATCTCTCGAGCCATACCGATATTCTCCGGCGCCGTGGTGGTCACATTTCCGTTGGCAAAGGTCCAAGTGTACATGTACGAGAGCTCCAACTTCGTTGCTGCCGTGACGCGCTGCCGCAGAATGTGAGGTGGGATGCGGCGGAGGGGCAGGAGGTCGGCTTCGAGCTGACCGTAATCGTCGATGATCGTGACATTGTTCTGCTGTGCGTAGGCAAACCAGGCGTCGAATCCGGGCGGCGGGGTTCGGTGGTATTGCGCCACGTAACGGTCGTGCGCCTGTTGGTAGGTCTTGGATTGCGATGAGACAAGGTGGTCGAATTTGCGTCGTGCTAAAGTAATGTGACACGGGATGGCATCTACCCCTCCTGCCAAGACGGATGCGCACTGACTGTCGTCCAGCGGTCCAATAGGGTGCAAGTGAGCGCCGGAGCCGGCGAACAAGGCGGATAGACCAACACCGAGGAGGAAGAGGAGGCAGACGATCTTCCGCGGGGTGGTGAAGCGAGATGTTCGGCTGGGATGCAATGTCGTTGGGTCGACTCCGTCTTCTGTGGGAGCAAGTTGGTAGTGGTGCCGACCCGCCGTGATTTTGAAGAGGCCGGATGCCCAATGCGAAGCTTGAGCTTGAGCTTCCGAGTGTGGCTTGTACGACTCGACGTCGAAGCTGGACCGAGAGGCCATGTCGGCCAGCGGAACGTGTTCGCTCGGCATTGGCACTGACTTGTCCATGGAGACGCGCAGTGACAGCGTCACCATAATGCAAGCATGGCGTGGTGGATCGCAAACAAGCAGCAAGAGGAGCAACGCACAACACGATCGAGAACACTAGGGCAAGTAAGAATTCGCCTGAGCTGGTTTCTTCCGGTAATCCGCAACCCGAACGCGTTGCCCGAGGCTGGACCCTGTCGAAGATGGAGGAGCAACGACAGAGCGCTGCCTGCACACGCGTTAAGTTAGAGGAGACAGGTGTGAGAGTCGGCCGGTCTCGGTTTCAGCTGTGCAAGGGGCAAGAGCCTGCTCGAGAGCATCATCAAGAACAGCCTGCCATTCGGAAACAAGTCAACTCACTTGACAAGACTACTCAGACCTGCGATTGCCTTGTATGGTGCATGCGAATGGCGTAGCAGTGATCTTGTACGAATGGCACACTCTCGAGGCTGCAAATCGCCTACGCAATAGGTCTAACATTCTGTGCAGCAGCGGAAGCAGGTTTCGTTGCAGTCTCAGCGTCCTACCTGTGACTGGCCACCAAGGTCAGCGGAATCCATTGCGAGGAGGATCATCAGGCGCGGGACGGGTCGTCAAGCAGAGGCGACATGATGATATGCACACAGCAAGGAGATGTGCAGAGTAATTCGAACCGAGTCAAGGTGCCGGCGATCCTGGCCCAGCAGCGGTCGAGAGACCTCTAACGTCAAACTTCGTCGGTGTCGACAAACTCCCTCGCATCGTCCCCAATGACATCCGACTGGCCGGCCTCATCCTCCTCCGCCGTCACCAGGCCGTACTCGAGGTGCCCCTTGATCGTACCATCCCAGAACGTTCTGTGGTCTCTGAGCAGCATCTTCTTGAATGTGCGGATGAACGAATTCCATTTGATCGCCTCTTCGTACTCCTGCGCCACCTTCTTGCCCGCGCTCAGGCACTCTGCTGCCGCGTCGTACTTCTCCTCGCCCACCAGATGGTAGAGGGTGGACTCGAGGGAGTTGATCGCGGAGGTGACGTCGTCCTTCTCGACCAGCTCGTGTAGATGCTTGACCGGGTCAGAGAGTCGGAGGAGATGTTGCTTGGACGAGGAGGCTGCAGGCTGCTGGGATGGTGGCTCGATCTTGGCGGTCGCAGCAGCATCGCCTTCGTCTTCGGTGACGTCCGAGTCCTCGTCGAGTACAATGCGCCTCTTTTGCGCTTCTTCTGGTGGGGCAGCTTCATATCTGGCGACCTTCCTCGCCTCTCCATCCTCTGCGGCTGTCGCTGCTGGGGCAGAGGATGCAGAGGCTCGAGGTCGCTCCCTCGCATCTTCTTGCATCGCGTTGAGAGTGCGCTTCTTTCGATCGGCATTACCCTTGGGTGGTACGTAGGCGATCTTGAATCGGTCGCGGCACTCTTGTGCTGCTGCTGTTGCAGCCTTCCTAACATCGTAAGGTGCTTCGAGGAACTTGACCAGTTCTGGATGCGGACCAGGGAGATCCTTGGTTTCCGGATGGACGAATCGGTGGCGAACGGCGGTCTTCAAGCCGTGGATGGCGGGATTGTACGAATCCAGTACGTCGAACCAACCGTCCGGCAATTCGAGGCTGTCAACAAAAGCATCCATGCTCTGCTGATCTGCGTCGTCCGGGATGGTCGGCCCTTGGCGAAGCTCGATTCCTTCTGTAGTGATGATCCTGTCGAGCGGCGGGAAGGGAAACCTGCGCAGATCCTCTCGGAAAGGTGCTTTCGAATAGAAAAGGTACTCGTTGTGCGTTTCCACCTGTGGTTTGAGGATACCCAGCTCCGGCTCGGCGCCATCTTTCCTGACAAACCTGACCACGGCCAGCACATCCATCTCCGCCATGGCCCTGATGAGCGTCGAAAGTTGCAGCTGTGCCTTGACCTGGGCATGATCGGCAAAGACATACCAGATCTGATCCATGTTGTACTCCCTCCTGTAGGCGGCAGCAGTGAAGAAGTGAAGAACCTCCATGCTCTTGCGCGTCTCCATGACGCCAAAATTCTCGTCGGGGACCGGGATGAGACTGGCGCCGAGCTTCCATGCCCTCGTGAAGCTTTCATCGGACTCGGGCGGCAGCGGTTCCGGCTCCTTGCTGGAGTTTGCGACGGCAGAGAGCTGGTCGAGGAGGAAGTATTCTCTCTTGAGATCGGCACGATAGACAACGGGGGACTCGGGAAGCTCCTCCTTCTTCAGCGCTACGGGGGTGGAGGTAGGGTTGAGATGGTGGCGACGTGCTTCCTCTCGTTCGCGCTCCCTTGCAGCGCCTGCGCTCTCTCGTGCCAGCTTGGAGATCTTGGCCTGGGTCATAGGTCGAGCTGGGTCGGTCATCTTGTACAGACCAATGGGGATCTGGAATGATCCATTGGAAGCTAAGTCTTCCGGATCGCCAAAGCTGAGCACGGTCTTTGAGGGAGCCGGTCTTGTGACTTGGACGTTTGGCATAGTGGACTGGGCGATCGCCGAGGCAGCCGTCGCGAATCCAGCATTGGGAATGGTCGCGAGGAACTTTTGCCAGAAGCGCTCGTTCTTGAGTTTGATCTTGGTTTTGCCTTCGAGCTTGAGGCCAGACTCGGGATCGTCGAAGTCAACTCCCAGAAGACGCAACGCGATATTCTCCTCTTCAAACTTTCTGCCGATCGAGTCCGAGCCGTCCAGAGTGAATTCGGATTGACCGTCTGTGACGAGATAGATTGTGCGCTTCCAGGTGGTCTTCTGTGAAGGCTTGATGCCGCCCTTTTGTGGATCAGACGATAGCTGCACTGCGTCGACGAGCGCAGCCAGAGGGTCTGCGACGCGCGACTGTTGGTCAGGATGCACTGCGCGAAGACTCTGGACGAGATCCAACGTGTCGAGCGTGGGAAGCGCGGGCCAGAAGATCTCATCGATGCCTTCGTAGTCGGGATTGTTAGGGATAGAGTTGTGGGTGCGTGGCGAACCGTAAGCGATGATACCGACGCGAGTAGTTTTGAGACCGCGCAGAATGATCTCAGCTATGCGTGCAGAGACGAATTCGCAGATCCATTGCAGATGCGTGGTGGACCGAGTGCGTCGTTCGACGGTCTGGTTCTCGGTGACAATGGATTCCTCGACTTGGCGGGTCTCGCCCATGCGGGAGGAGATGTCGAGGACGAAGAGGGTGATGGTGTTGGATTCGACACTCATGTTGCGATGTGTTCAGGAATGACCATGACCAGGGGTATATGCAGACGAGCTGAGAGCTGGTAATGATGAAGGAACGGAGCGAGGGAGGAAGGAAGACCTCGAGGTGTTGGTTCTGTCGATTCCGACTCAGCTCGAATTTGTTGCTGCGCAGCCAACGCGTAAAGGTCTCCACCAAAAAGTCACTCGAGTCCAACACTTTTCTGAGACGCCTCGGCAGCACCTGCTCCCTTATCACTCGCTCACTGGTACAGCAGCACACACCGACTTGGCCGAGACGAAAGCATCCTTTCTTATGGAGACGTGACGGATGTGTTCTATGGAGACGTGACGGATGTGTTCGAATGGTCTGTAGTTTCTCGATGACATGATCTGATACTAATACTTGGCGAGACCAAGCGCATTGACAGCTTCCTTGATCTGCTCCTTTTCCTCTTTCTGTGCACGTAGAAGGCAAGAGCGTGTCAGACGGAAGATCCTGGCATTTGAGGCAATGACTACTCACGATCAGCCCAGAGATGGCCTTGAACTTGGGATGAGACGCATCGACAAGCAACTGGAATAGAATGGACTCGGAGGTGGTGATCTTTGCGCCAGAGTCGCGCAGCCTCTCGAGAGCAACGTCGATCTCGCCAACATTGCAGCTGGATACGCCGTCCTTGATTACGTGTACCTGAATGCCTTTGTCGAGCAGGTCGAGGGTGGTCTGGAGCACACAGACATGCGACTCGATGCCAAAGATGACGACGTGCTGAATGTTGCCTGCGCTCTTGAGCCACTTGTCGGTGATGTCGGGGAGGTCCATGCTGAACCTGGTCTTGGGATGAATAGCTTTCGTCGATACTTCCGGGAGGTCTTTGAGCAGGTCGCTCAAGGGTGCGACGGTAGCGCCGAGCGCTGAATCATGAAGATCAGAGTCAAGGATACGGGTTTGAGTCAGTCACAACATCATCGGCGATTGCGCGAAGGGCAAAGGCAGCAACTGACCTTTCGGGTTCTGCTCTGTGGTAAAGACAGGGACATCGAGGATCTTGGCCGCCTTGAGCATGCGAGCCGAGGTGTTGGTGATGAGGTCAAAGTTGGCGATGGCGGTCTTGAACCTCTCTTGCATGTCGCAGAGGAAGAAGGCGGTCTTGGGAAGCTCGATGCGAGCGGTTCTGAAAGCTGCGCTTGCCATGTTGCTTTGAGACGGTCGATAGGAGATAGTGTACTGATCCGGGCGAGCTGTAGAGGAGAAGGGAAGGAGCAACGGCATTGAAACAAGCTCATGTCCCAGCCAAAAAGTGCGGGGAAAGAGCTTGCTCCGTGCGCTGGGTGGAGGATTTCCCTTCCGAACAAGGCCGAACCGGAACGCTGCCAAGCTCAAATTTTGTCCAGGATGTGCATGTACAAGGTCTCACACTCACTGGGGATTTGTAGTGTTGATTGACGGGCAAGCAAGAAGCCTTGAACAGGGTCCAACATGAAGCCCATCTGGAATTTGAGCTGATCCCTGCAGCGGAGACGCCGGAGCAGGCAGGCACAACAACAGAGGCGTCGCGTCACGCTGAGCGAGAAGAAAACGCGCGACGTGCGGCATGCGAGGCATCACTTTCGTCTGCTTCAACAGCATAGGCGAACAAGTGTGGCGTGAGAAAGAATTTGCAAAGGAATCGTGCCGTGATCCGTCGGCAAGAGAAGTGGCTGCAAGCAACGGACCAACCGAACAGGATGTGATCGGAAAGAGCGAGCAACTGAATCCGGCGCGGCCGAGTGGCTGCACTGCGCCGGTGTGTGGTCTTCATGTGATTGTATCGAAGCAGCAAGGTGGCAATAGCTGCGTGAGTCAAGTTGCGAGCCACAGCGCCGGCACATCCGTCGTGGCATCGCCAACCGAGCTCAGACACTGTCTGGGAGGCCAAGTGCGTGATCAACTTTGATCAGGAGACAGAACTGAGCCGGGATCTTGCCGACATTATGAGCGCCCATCAAGCATCGAGGCCGACTCTGAGCAGCGAAGGGCAGAGGGTCATGGCCATGGCAGCGTCTACCACTCTCTCTCTCGCGCTGGGTAGCTTTGTCACCACGCGGGTGAATGCGAGCGGGCGAGTCTCGAGTCGACATTTGTGCTGTTGTGGGTGTGGGTGTTTTTGTTCTGAGCTTTGATTTCTAAAATCACACGAGGAGCGGGGCTTGCTCCTTGGCCAACTTACTTGCTTCCACCTTGCATTCGACCATCATCCTCCGCCACTGTCCGCTTGCTTTGCTGGGGCCTTTCCTCTCCCAAGTAAAGGCTCGCTCCGCATTGGGACCAGCATCCTTGTTGGCCATCCTGGAATCAACGCCATCACCTCCAACTATTCATCTCGCATGTCGAAGCTGACCGCATTACGCTAGTTACACCAAGCTCGCCTCACCTCCAACTTCAGACCAGTGAGTTGCAGGAACTTGCAGCCATGATCGTCGTCAACATTCCCGTGGACGGCAACGTCTCGCTCCCGCCAGAGCCTCGTCCACGAATGTCCTTGGACAACACAGCGGTGGAATCGTCATCCTCTTCCTCGTCCGGATCCAGCACGCCTTTGTCTGGTCAAGGATCTTCGCGTCGACTTTCACGCCGTGTACAGAGTATGGCTGTTGCCAATCTCTTGCGCGACGATACACCAAAGCCTAGCAGCACCAACTCGCCACAGACCACCGCGAGTGCCGGCTCTACTTCCGACCTCAAAGCGCTCAAGTATGACTTGCCCAGCGATATTGCCGTGCCACCCTTTGCTCAGCCGTCCAAAGATGTAGATCGTGACCTGGCTCGCCTCTATGAAGCCGTGTCCGGTGCACGCCGCATCGCTGTCATCTGCGGCGCAGGGATCTCGGTCTCTTCGCCAGCAAACATCCCCGACTTCCGATCAGCACACGGTCTATTCAAGAAGCTCAAGGAGAAGCATCCTACCGCAGGGCTCTCTTCTGGCAAAGACCTCTTCGACGCTCGTCTGTTCAGCTCCGAGTCCACGTCCGCTCTCTTCTACTCAATGGTAGCCGAGCTCAAGAGGCTCGCCGACGAAGCAGAACCCACCATCTTTCATCGCTTCCTTAAGCGTCTCGATGACGAGGGTCGGCTCCAGCGTGTCTACACCCAAAACATCGATGGCCTCGAGGAGAAAGCCGGCCTCACCTTTGGGCTCGGCGAAGCTGGCGACTCCACCACCACAGTCCGCGCATTGGGAAAGCGCAAGAGGCTCGGGACTTCCGCCTTCTCGCGCTCCAAGTCCGATTCGCATCTCATCTTCGCTCAAAAGGAGCAGGAGCGAGAGGAGCAAAAGGAGCTCGCGCGACGACCCATGTTTCCTCGAACCATTCCGCTCCATGGAACCCTCCAGACGCTCACTTGCGCTCTGTGCAATCACAAGCTCATGCTTGGCAACACGGTCCACCACAGAGCCGACTATCGAGACATGTCACCTTCCTCGCGCGAAGGATCTGCCTCTTTGGGCCACGAGGAAAGCAAGCACGCCATCGAGCTGCTTCAGAATGGCGAGGCTGTCCCTTGCCCGCGGTGCGAGACTGCCGACGAAGTGCGTACCTCCAACGGCATGCGGTCGCGAGGTGTGGGCAGGATGAAGGTCGACATTGTCCTCTATGGGGGCCAGAACGAAGGCGCGGAGCGCGTCGGTCAATGTCTTCAACGCGACATTCTCGGCCTCAGGGACCCCAACGAGCCACCTGTACCTGAGTCGGCCGCCGAGACGCGCGCTCGCGAGCGCAAAGAGGCGAAGGAAGCGGCCAAGCTTCAGCTTGAAATGCATCAGCGAAAGGAGCTGGCATTGGTCAAAGACGAGGAAGATCGGGCCAACGCAGACATGAGTGCCGACTCGGAGGGTGCGGTCGATTCTCAGCTTGGGGCCTTCCTATCTACTACAGACTCGAAGGATGACATCCTGTCGCGCGCCTTTGCTGAGGAAGGTGACGACGCCGGTCCATCGATTCTGTCTTCTCAGCCTGCTACAGCTGCAGGCAGAAGCATCAGCAACAGCATCGCAGAGCCCGTCATGTCACCAAAGAAGAAAGCAACACGACCTCCCAGGCTGAAACCGCTGCCTCCGGATCTTCTCATCGTCGCCGGCACCAGTCTCAAAGTACCAGGCACCAAACGGATCGTCCGGGAGTTTGCCAAGGCCTGTCATGCCCAGGACGAGTGGCTCATCTACTCGTCAGAGGACGAAGACGAGAGCAGCACTGCCGAAGACGGCGCTGACAAGAAGCGAGCCAAGGACTCGAAAGCAGCACGCGACAAGCTCGGAAAGATCGGTCGCAGCGGCTCTGCCGATCCTCAAGACGAAGAAAACGAGGACGAGGAGCCCGAAATTCACGATCCCACCTGCCCCATCCGCACCATCTTGTTCAACTACGACTTTCCCAACCCGGCTCGCGAGTGGGAAGACGTCTTTGACGTGTGGATCCAGGGCGATCTTCAACGTGCAGCACTCTCGCTCTTCCCCACCAAGAAGGTCGACGACGCAGCTCCCGCGGAAGCAAGGGCCATCGAGCAGATCGTCGGCAGCCACACGTGGGCCAAGTTCAGAGACTATCTGGAGGAGCAGCGCAAGCTCGCAAAGAGGGAAAAGAAGAAGGCCGCCGTAGCTGTGACCACGGTCAACTTGGGCTCGAGGAAGGGCAAGCTGGGAAGGACCGTGTCGGCTGCAGCCAAGATGGAACGGGCCGGGTCGGCATCTGACCAAGGTTCGACAACGGGCCTTGTTGCAAGTTCGCAGACGGAGTCTTGGAAGGCAGCGGCGAAAGCGAAGGCGGCCAAGGCTCGAAGCAGGTCCGAGTCGCCGGTGAAGAAGCGCCCCGCCACCATCAAAGACGAAGGCGCTCTAGATGGCCCGAAGCGCAACGCACTTGTCGCCAAGGGCACCGGTTTGAAACGCAGCAACAGCAAGTCCAAAAACCCGTTCCTCTCCGGGTCCACCGTCTCCGTCGATATTCCGACCATCACGGAGGAGGACGAGGAGAGACCCGGAAGGCCGCAGGGAAAAGCAAGTGACGGTGGCACCCCACGCAAGAGGAAGACGGAGCAGCCGCCATCGTCCCGAAGCATGGCTGCTCCTCCGACCAAACGTGGCTTGTCGCGCAGCATCACCTTGCCCGAAACGCAGCCGATGGTCCTGGTGGAGAACGCGCTCGTTCAGAACCGAAGCAAGACGGAGCGAAGTGTCGAAAGGATCGGATCGGCGGTGAAGCCCTCGCACGTCTATGGCAAGAGCAGGCAGAGGGGCAGCTCGATGAGTGGGGCGGCGATCAAGGCGGTCCCAACAGCGAGGAGAGCAAGCTGGACGAGAACACCTAGCGAGTCCGCAGCATGGAGCTGAGCATGCAATGCGAGTGATTGGTCCTGGTTTCAACGATGCAGTACGTGTGTGATGAGCATGAGGAAGACCACTCAGCTTACGAAAGAGCCACTCAAGCCAAGGCGTCGTAGGGCTCGAGATGAATCTGATGCCACGCGGTGTGTGAACATAGTATGCGATGACATGATAAAAAGGAGGCTAGAATACAAGGAGAGACAAGCAATTACCATGGCGGTTTCAGGGGCTGGACCGTAGAGAGCTTCGGAAGGGCAGCTCGCTCATTTGGATGAGCGCTGCAGACTCGTATCCCTTTTCGTCGTCCTTTTGGAGATTGGCGGTGCGGAAGTAGCCTGCTGGCTGATGTGGCGGAGGGGTGGCCACGGGTGACGAAGCAGAGGAGGATGCCGACAAAGACCGGACTGGCGAAGCGGGAGAGTGGATGGCTACGTCGATACTTTGGCGCAGAGCATGGTCCAGGGTGGATGGCGGGCGACTCTCTCGGGGTTTCGGCAGTGCTTCTATCAATCGGTTGTACGAGACGCTGCAGGCAAGGATGACGGCGCTGCCGACAATGACCAGCATGACATCCGAGACGCCGCCAATGGTGCTCGAGGCCGGGAAGAGCATCTCGTTGAGGGCGAAAGTGAGCACGATCGAAACAGCCGAGGTGAGATCGTTAATAAGCACCCCGGCCTTCTTGAGCAGAATCGCAATGACCATGCCGTTGAACGATTGACAAAGGATGGCTCCGGTCGGCCAGAGACTGGCATGAAGGTCGTGGTAGACTGCCGCCTTGTTGGAGGAATTGCCAAAGATGAAAATGCTGGCGGCGGGAAGTATCGAGAAGCAGGAAAGCTGAACGTTGGATGCCCACAGATTGACCTTGCGATCGCGAAAGATGTACTCGAGAAAGACACCGGCTGTGGAACTCAAGAGTGCCGCCACGCACAGAGCGATCGACGCTGAGAGCGTTGCTCCGGCATCCACTCGGCTTGGCTGCTGCGAAACGCGCGGGGCCGAGGTGGCCGCTTTGACGAGCATGACGCCGCCAAAGATGCCGAGAATGCAGAGCCATTGCAGCGGGAGGATGCGCTTCTTGAGCACCGTGCACGTGAGCAGAGCGCTCATCAGGATGCGCATCTGCCACAACGCCTGGAAGTAGGCAGGATCGAGCACCGAGGCTGCGTACAAGTAGAGGTTGTTTTGAACCACGTAGATCAGGGCGGGCACGATCAGCCGGAGTCCTTGCATCTGGAAGATCTGCGATAAGACGTGCTGCATGAGCGTAGGCGGAACCCGCAGATGGTCGTCCAGACTACTCTCTAGCAAAGAAGGACTGCGGTGGGTCGCTGACGCTCCATCGTTGTTGCTCGTAAATCGAGACTTGTCTTTGACTTCTGTATCCGGCGCCTCGAGATCGTCGGCTCGTACCGGCAGATAGCCTTGCCCAGTCTGGCTTAGCGTCGAGGCGGACAGGTTTCCGGTCCTCTCTTGATGCAGCGCTCGAGTGAGGAGTGCAAACGAGGCAAAAAGCTTGATGGTCTCGCAGAGCGCTACCGTCAGCGATGGCGAGTATGCTGCGTGCTTGGACGCCTGATTGAACACGATCCCTGTGCTCGACTTGAGCCCGCTGGCCGCAAGGATCAGAGGCGTGAGCGAGCCAAACATGATCGATAGCTTGGTAGATGAGACCGCAGATGAAGGAGTGGAAGAGACAAGCGGCGTACGAATCACCAACACATATCGAAAGCCCACTGCAGAGAGCTCGAACAGAAACGGCTGATGGTCAACGGCAAGCTTGGCTCCCGGAGCGAATCCAGGACGGGATTGACAGAAGAGCCAGCGGACATGCAACCACACAGTCTTGAGTAATCTTGCTCGATCTGCGAGGCTGCAGGGTCCATCGAGTGTTCCGACAAGATAAGCATCGCGCCGCTACCTTAGCAGCTCAGTCCAGGTGGAGAGCTCGCGCAAAGGGTCCGGGATGAGAGCATTGGCAGCAGCACGGGCACGAAAATGTCAGACTGAAACGCCACTCCTTGTTGATGGCCGAAGGATTGCGTCGACCGAGGTACAAGTCGACCCGTCCCGGTCAAGCGACGGGTCAAGCGACGGCAAAGAAGGGTCCCTAGGCATCAAGACTCCAGCTTGATTCTTGGGAGTGATTCGCAACTGCAGTAATGCACCAACAAGATTCGAGAATGGCCCAGACGGTCTCAGGTCGATCCCGTGTGAACGGCTACCTTAGTGCTCGGCTGGCGTTCTGGGTAGCCCTCTTGTGCGGGTTTTTCGAGTGAAAAAGAAAAGAAAAGAGAGAAAAAACATTATCCATGCATGCAGCTCGGGACGACTGGGTGGCTTGGGAAGAGGAGAGCGAGATGCAGGCACGCAGGCACGGGAATGAAACGTAGCCACGCGGCTTTTCATCTTTCAAGGGTCGTGCCAGCGCGACTGTCAGACGCGGGATCACTGGCTGGAAAAATATATTGTGAAATTCCGACCGCCTCGGTGTCGATCTTTTTTTTTGTTTTTCAGACGCGCTCAAGCTCTTGTCGGTGTTGCGTCTGAAGCTCGGCAGGAAATGGCGATAAGATTCTGTCACTACTCGGCATGCAGTTCGGAACACTGTATCCTGTCTGACACGTTCCGCTGCGATGCAGTCAAGTTTCAACGCTCAGCCTTCGCATGTTGTGAGTGTTCTTTGATCGTGAGCTTACAACAAAAGCTAGCCCTTGTTCCTTCCGTCCACCATCATCTTGTTCACCATCTCTTCCTCCATTGGTTCGCAAACCAGGAGGCTTCAAGCTCGCAACATGGTCAGACGGCTTCTGACCACGCTCGCATGCGCAGCCTTTGCTCTCGGCACGACCATGGCTTCTCCTGCTTCGCGGTCTTCATCTGACCTCAAGCACGTCTTGCTTCGAGAGTCCGAGGGTTATCACGATGAGGTGTACGCAGCTTTCCTCTCCGATCTCGGAGCATCTCCATACATCAAAACCACCTTCTCGCAGCATTATTCGCGCTGGGGCATGCCCGAGATCACCAGCTCCTTTCCCTTCATCAACCCGCTCACTACGCAGGGATTCAACCACACCAACAGCCGGGAGTTCGAAATCACGCCTCAGGCCATCATCGAAAACAAAGTCGACGCCATCCTCTCGGTCAGCTGCGATTACGATGTGGACAAGCGAACGGCGGAATGGCAACGTCTCTTCCACGAGACCGATGTGCAGCTGCTCTGTGTCTACCACGACCCGGGAGGACACTCGGGCCCCGGCAAGTACTACGACAGCTTGACCAAGCTCTGGATCGACGCGGACCGAATCACCTTCCTTGTGCTCAGCGAGCACGTCGGCAAATGGCTTCAAGACGATATGACCAAGCGCGGTTCCAAGCCTATCCACTGGGAAGTCTACATTCCGGTCTTCGAGCTTCCCCAGGGGATTCGCACCGAGCGGGCCGAAGACAAGCACAAGAGCTTTGTCATTCAGGGCAACTTCGAAAGCGGTCGACGCGACTACAATGCCGTCTTTCAGCGCTTCGGCGAAGGCCTCGCAAGCTTGCCTGCGGGAACGTCCAAGGCTGAAAAGCCCGGGCTGGTGCTGATCGGTTCCGGGAAACCGCTCAAGATCCCCGCCAACTTGGCCGACAATGTCGACATGCATATGAACCTCGAGTATCCGGCGTTCTACAAGACGTTGGGGCAGTCGAGTGTGTTGCTGCCCGCGTTTGCCTCGCCGCTGTACTTCATCAAGAAGGCCTCGTCCACCATCAACGCAGCCATCATTGGCGGCACCATCATCATTGGCGATCAGAAGATGCTGGACGCGTATACGTTCCTGGACGAGGAGATTGTCTTCAAGACGCTGCCAGGAGAGTCCGACGTGCAAGCAGCGATGCGCTACTTGGCGCTGGACAAGGCGACGCGCAACCGAAAGCTCACCTACATCCGCGGCTACCGAGCTCGGATCATCCAGCAAAACCGCGCTCTGCTCAACGAGCTCGTCAATCCGGCTGCTGTGGCCGCCGACCATCACGGCGTGCTTGGAGACTACCTCCACGCCGCCAAAAGCGTGCCGGCGGAACACCCGAGCTCGACGGCATCTGCGTTCGTCTTTCTCATTGGTATCGCCCTGGCTTTCATCTTCCGAAGGACCCTCGTCACCCAAGTGCGACAGCTGATGGATCGACTCTCCACAAACAAGAGGGACTACCTCCCGGTTGGCAGTCATTCCACCGACATGCGCTCCAAGTAGATTGATCCGCCCCCTTTTTTTGATATTGCCCTCGTCGAATTCGCAATTGTAACGTCCTGCAAACAGAACTCAGATATGATCCGCACATTTGTAAGCGTGACAAATGGGTGTGAGAGAAAGCCCGCGGAAGAACGACGCGAGGCGTTCTCAAAGTGCGCCGTGTACAGGGCAATATTGGGTGCGGATGGGCAGCGCGCGGGAAGGATTTTTTCCGCACTTGGTTGTTCTCAAAACGGCAACACGGGATCGACACGGGAAGATCTTGCTCGACGCATGGGAAAATTTCGCCTTTTTTTCAATTTCGCTTGCAGTTTTTGACAGATAAGGTCCCGCGTCGATCCCGTCTCTGGTCGCGCTCAGACAGGCTCAGCTTTTTCGCACAGTCCAATCGATCACACGCGGAACAAATGCGATGAAACCCGTTTGCAGAAAGAGAAAGAGAACCGCTCTACACGAAAGAGAAGGGTAGCAACGACAAGAATGAACAGCGACTGGAGGTCAGTTGCCAGGAGGGGTTGCAACAGCTGAGGATCAGCGTCGCGAATCAACGTGTAAGATCAGGAGTGATCGAACGAGATCGGAAGGAAGAGAGGGATGATGACGAGGAGAGAGCCGCAAGGTGGACCGTTTAAGCACGGCACTTGGAAATCTTGGTGCGCCTGTTGTACCTGCAATTACCGCTCTCGCAGGTGGCGGCCGAGTTGCAGGTGCGGCCGTTGGCGCGCTTGGGGCGGCAGGCCTTCTTCCAGCAGAAGTTGGAGTTGCACTCGCTGTTGTTGAAGCATGCAGAGCCATCCTTGTTGAGACCCTGAGAAGAGCACTTGCCGTCGACGCAGATGTTGTTGATGCAACCCTGGTTCTTGTAGCAAGCAGCTCCACCGCCCTGCTGAGGCTTGCAGGTGCGGTTACCGCAGAAGTAGCCGGGACGGCAGTCGGTCGACTGGGAGCAAGCTGCACCGGCGGGGACGGTCTTGGGCTCGGCACACCTCTTGTTGACACACGAGCCCGACAGGCAGCCGTTGTCCTTGTAGCAGTTCTGACCAGCCTGCTTGACAGTCTCACAGCTGCCACGGTAGCAGTAGTAGTTGGACGCGCACTGGTTGTCGCCCGTGCAGTAGAAGCCGGGCTGGCCTTCGCCCTTGTTGGGCACACACTTGCCGGCGCTGGTGTCGCACATGTAGCCTTCGGCACAGTCGCCGTCGGCCTTGCAGCCGGCACCAGCAGTCTGGGTGGGAGCAGCGGTCCTGGTGGTGGTGGTGGGGACGGCGGTAGCGCCCTCCTGACGACGCTGGTAGTTGTAGAGGGAAGGGGCGATGTTCTCGAACACCTCGCGGTCGACAAGGTGGGCCGAAGCGGGCTGAGCCACCTGGAGCGCCACAACGGCGGCGGCAGCGAAGATGAGAGCCGAACGGATAGAGGCACGCATGTCGAAAAGTAGAGGTAGCTACCTTGGCTAAACGAGGCGGGAGGGTTGGGGGATGGGGTAGGGAGTGAAGAAGGAAATGAAGGGGAGAGAACGGATGCTTGAGGTGGGAAACAATAGGGAAGGACCGTCAGCTGATAGACAAGCGCCCTATATATGCTGCCAGCGGCTTGGGTCAGCGAGGAAAGGGAAGAGCACAGTCGAGGAGGGGCGAGATTTCCCATGGGCCTGACCAGAGGCGGACCGTTTCAGGGACGAGAGCTACTGAGACTGCGTTTCGTCGGCGCTTGATTCGTGAGAACTATCGAGGGATAAACACCGTCATGGGATAAGACACTGAGCGAAAGCGGCCTGCCGTGGCAATGTCCCTTCCACTGGCATCTTGGAAGTTGGACCTTGTTTTGACATGTGGTGCAGAGAGTCTGGACGGCAAAACGTGGGCCCAGAGCTGGTCCCAAGCCACAGGCACCTCATGCCATCGCGACCGAAAAGGTGGCCCGGCACGTCGCCACGGGAGCCTTGCTGCGCAGTGAAAGCAGTAGGACGAAGGATCGACAGGCTGCCCAGATGCGCTCCACCGGCGAGCTTGCCGGGTCTCGGCGGCAAAACCTTCCCATCAGGGACGAGGGTCAGGCGAAAGTAGAGTTAGCCAGACGATGAGAACTGCGTTGAAGATTCTCCTGCAGAAGGGTTTCGGATTTGATCAACGACAGGACAGTGACGACTCTTGGCAGTCGTCGGTACGTGAAGCGGAGATGGGTGGCTTGCCGCGTTATCGCATGAAGAGGCTTTTGCGGCACGTCAGGCACAAAAGGGACAGGGTACCGGTGCGGGTCGACGGGTGGCCCGGTGGGATCATTGTGTGGATTCGTATCGACGTGCAGCAGCAGGCAACCACGGGAGACTTATGCACTCTCGCTTACCCATAGGAAGATTAATTAATGCACTTGAGCTGCGGCCCGGGACTGTCTGGCGTGTGTCGATCGCTGTCATGAAAGCAGCAACGCGGAGATTGAAGGACTTTCAAAGAGCGACGCTGCAGTTTTCATCGAAGAAAATCTTCTTGTTTTGACATTAGCGCGAATCAGAACCGAGTAAGGCCTCCGTGGTGGTGCAATCACCGAAACGCGTTCTCGCCTGATGAGCGTGAGCCAGATGTCATCTCATCTATGAAGGACAGCCTTCGATGCTCTGTTCAAGGCAACTGGACGATGTCAGGGGTAGAAGGGCACAGTGCCAAGGCCGAGATGGACGAGCCTGGACCGTGGTAGCGGTTCAGGGCAACCTAATGCACGAGGACGGGACCCTTGCTTGCCAGCCACCCTTTCTTGCTCGCGTGGGAATTTGAGGCTTGGGACTCGACTTGATGCACCCTGGATTTCCCTGAATTTATCCTAGGGTTTGCCTGTCAACACGGTTGCTGCTGAGCCCCTTTCCTAAAGCAGAAGCAGACCCTAATCTTTGACAGATCTCGGCGGTCCCTCAAACGGGACGGAGTAGAGTGTCAAGTCGGCCGGCACAGCTCCGCGTAAGCGTCGGCGAAAAACTGTGCGCAAAGGCCGATGAACGCTGAGCTGCGAACATGTTTTGCGACATTGCCAAGAGCAAGGACTCGAAAAGTTTCGTCGTCATTCCCCATCTGGCGACATACAGTAGACTGAGTCATGTTGGTCGAGGTGCTTGCAGCTCGACGATCGACAATCAAAGAGGTGGGGCGCCAGTGGCCACCGTTGGACGGGCTATGACGGCCTTATCGCGTTTCGAGTGCAAGGGTCAGAGAATCTGATCAGCACTCCCCCGAGACACCGCCGAGATCGATAGAGCCACCGGAAACGGCTTGACAAGATCCATGGGCCGAAACCTCGCACCGCCAAAAACACGGGCAAGAGTCCTCTTCCTGTGGCGTCTGCTTGACTCGCTTGATCGACACGCTTGCCTCGTGGCCGTCTTACTGAATCAGCCACAGTGTGTGAGAGGGGCTCCAAGATATGTGGCTCGGCTCGGTCAAGGATCGACCTCGCCTTACCGCTATCGGGAAAAATCGACATTGGGCTTGACGAGGGTTGCGATTGGCTGCACCCTGTCAATCATGAAGCAATTTAGATGGATGCTCGACTGCAAAGCTGCAAGCCCCCTCGGTCAAAACGGTCCGACCCGAATCTGGAAATTCTTCCAGCTGGGATTGAACCTTGGAAGCAGAGAGATACAAGAGAAAGGGAATTTGATTCGTGCTGGCCTTGTACTAACTCATTGCATTGGTCACGATCGATCTCCTTTGCATTTACTGCGAGCCCCTGCAGGGTGCCTGGGTCCGGATCTTTAAACATGTTTGCAAGTGGAAGCGAGGTCAACGTGGTAGCAGACGAGCTCTGAAGCTCAGGACGCTTGAGCGACCAGATCTGCACGTTGACGCTTTGACGGTTCAGCTGTCTCAGGAAGCCTCCCGTGTTTGAAATCATGCGTACATCGACGTGACTGGCGAGGATTCCCTGTTGTGCTGAAACTTTGCTGCGGTTGCACTGACTTCCAATGCTATTATTGTGAGCCCGTCCGAGACACGTGAACAGTGCACAATGGCAAGCGACTTGTCAGGCCAGCGAGATGCGGCCCTGCTGATGCACGACGATGCGCTTCATTGTCGACACAACAAAGTAGACCTGTCACCAGGCGCTTGGGCGCCTACGACAAGTTGCCGGCCTTGTTCCTTTTCATCGCTGTGTTTTGATACTGAACGGCATCTGCTTTTTCATCTGCTCAATCGTACTTTCTCGGAGGCTATCAGTGATTTGTGCATGCTCGGAGACAACAAATTTCTTCCTTCGCAACGGTCGGACCATAAAGTTGGACATGGTAAGGGGACTGACTGAGTTTGATGGTGGTTTAGACGTCCACGGACCGAGAGACCTTTCCGGTAGCCACATTCTCGGAACGGTCGAAGCCATTGAAGCGCTTCGGAGCCTGACACTGCTTGTTGCATGTGGACATCTTCTTCTCTCGACGTTCTTCGATTGCTCGTCAGGTCCGAGAGTGTGCAGCTTTGTCGCCTTGGGAGCCCTGAACGCCGTCCAAACTTCTGGAAGAAGCTGACCCTGAATCGTGAGAGATTTCGGTCCAGGCTTCCCCCCGCTTGACCCACCATGTCGGCTCCAACAATGCCGACCACGAGCACGAGCACGAGCAGAACGCCACCACTCAAAGGCGGATAAATCTCGTCGCATTCCGGCGACCGGTGAGATCGCATGCAGGCAAGGCCGTTCTTCTGTTCAGATTGATCGACATCCAGTCGCCCTGGTGAGGCCTGACCAAGTGACCTTAATCGAACACTCACGACTGTTATGGAACACTTTGCCGGTTCTGTTCCGCAAATCCCGTCGATCGGGTCCAAACGCCACCCAAGAGAACAATGGTTCGAAAGATTGGTGAAGGAAGCGGCGGCTGCGGTGAACCTATGCGACTCGCTCGGGAGCGGAACGTGGAACGTGAGCAACCAAGCCAATCTCAAGGGGGTTCCTCGATGATTCAGCATTGTCGTACGAACAAATGCATCTGGCATACGTCGCACGTGGTCCAGCTGGAGTCAGAGCGCGCAGCGACAGCTGTCTTCGACGCAGGGATCCTCGAAGTCGAACGCGAACAGCAACACGCGCCTTCAAAGGTTTTGGCTGACTTCTACCTTTCTGCTCACGTGCGCGATGGCTCTGCTTCCATAGAGTCGATGGAGTTGACCCAGCGATCATTGCCGACCCCTGAGAACCACGTACGCGGGTGGGCTACGCTGGCGGCGACCACTGTCTTGACATCTCATGGCAGCGGACGAAACCGAGGGGTGGTCTTGCCTGGCTGCTGATCAATCAGAATGCGAAAATTGGCATGGCAAGAGCATCATTGTGACTGATTCCAGCTGAGGCCAGAAGCAGTGACGAGCGACTTGATGGCCAGCGAGAGCTTCCTTGAAGCACACCTGCAACTTACGGCTCAAAGAGTTGCGGGGGGCCGTAGACTACGCAGCCATTGCGGTCGACCAGATCCAGTTCGGGAAAATTGCGTCGTCGCGACGAAAGTGGTGTAGATTGCAGGTGGACAGGGGCCTCGAGTTCTTGGTCACGGGCCTAACAGCTACCAGCCCCACCCTGGCCTCTGGAATTGATTGACGATGCTCTGATCCGTCCTGACCATGCCTCCCGTCCCAATCGCCCTTACCCTCTTTCTCGCCGTTGCGATCTTCTCCGTCTCCTTCTCAGCGTACGTCTTTCCATACCTCAACACGACGCTCAACCTCGCCTGGGGATGATGCTTCCTGCCCATCCTCGCTCTGCCCTTGATATCCGTCCTTGTGAGGTAGATTCCCTTGCCGACCCAGGCCTCGCTAACAATCAAGCGGGGAACCTGCATCCCTTTTGCTTCTGCGTGGTCTCTGGCCAACGCCAGCGTGCTCAGCACGCGCTTGGCGGCGCGCTTGGGGCTGAACTGCATCTGCAAAATCGCATAGTCGATCGGCTGGCCGCTGATCTGGTTGGCAAGCATCTGCAGTTTGCGCGGTGAGATCTTGAACGCTGCGGTCGAGTACTTGTGTTCCAGCGCCTCGCCGGTCTGCGGGTCCTTGGCGTTGAAGCGCTTGCGCAGTTGGCGCGCTTCGATGCGCGCCGAGATGCGCTGCTGCTTGCGCTCGGCCTGCTGCGAGATGGGTAGCGACTCAACGTCGTCGAACAGAGGCATGCCGTCCGGCGACACCGAGGCCATGGCCGAATCCCGCTTTCGCTCCGTCTCGAGTCGAGCCTGCTCTTCCGGCAGCACTCCTCCTCGTCTGCGCGACTCGGTAAAGTTGTCTCCCAGCGCAACCTTGGCGAGGCGGTCCCTGATGTTGGTCAGGAAGGAGTCACGTGGGGAAGAAGACGATACGTTCCGCTGTAGGATCTTGACGGGCGTCAGTGCCGAAGTGGAAGCCTGGGTGCGTGCAGATTGAGTGGATGAGCGCAGAAGCTGCCTCGCCGCTCTCCCGGCGGTGCTCGATGCCGACATTCTGGAAGCACCCGTGCGAGTTTTCTTGGGGTCTGCTCTTCGATGTCCGAACGTCCTAGATATGCTATATGCGAGCGCGCGTGCGGTAGTCTTGATCGAGACGGGGACGATGACGATGACGAGGTCGATGGAAGGTGTAAATGTGCGTTTCTGCAAAAAGTCGATTCTTCTCAACTGAAAAAGGCGGTGTCACGTGCCTGCCCGATTAAGTCTCGATCTACCCTAACTGCCTATCTGCCGATGTAACACTGCAGGAAAACCTTAGAGCTGCAAGGGTCCACGGACCCTCGCTCGCACAGCCCGTCATCTTGGCATTCAGACCAGATCAACGCGCTGCTTCCCTTCTGCATCATGTCCCGCCGCCACTTGTTGTCACTTCGAGTACAGCACACGGCAACAACATTAAAGATGGGCTCGTGCATGTCAACAACCAAGACCTTTCAAGGCGAAGGGCGCACCCTGAACGAGCCGCCATCTACCCGCCCAGCCACGGCCGTCGACGCCGGAGCCGGCCGACGACTCGGCAGCAGTAGCAGCACAGCTCCGACATCGAGTCACGCCCCTCCAGCCAGCAGCACCAGTGACGCGGATCGAGAGGCGAGGGCAAGAGCGGCCGAACAGAGGATGAAGCAGCAGGCTGCCAAGGGCGCACCGACGCAGGGCAAGTTGAGTCGACAGCTGCAGGAACAGCAGGCGACCAACCCGCTCGACCCCAAGAACCGACAAGAGGAACCTCAGAGAGTCGTCGTAAGTTGCAAGCAGTGCAAAAAGTTTCCAGTGAAGTGAGTGACGATTGCTGACACGCCCGCTCTTTTGCGTCTCTGCTGGTCGTCTTGTTTCACAGTTTGATTGAGGTCACCTTTCACCTTCACCTGCCGAGATGTCACCTGTCCCTTTATACCCCTCCTGTACGCTTCAGTCTACAGTTTACAGTCGCGCATCACCCGCGCCACAAAATCCGAGTGTACCATGCTGTATGATTGAGAAATGTGCCTGTGATGAAATGCTATGAGGAAACGACGATATCTATGCTACGAGAAGAGGAGAAGAGGTTGTGAATCTATGTAAGAGTTGGCCCGAGGAAGCGGAGATCATCCCGGTCGTGTGCCTTGTCCATGCTTAAGTTCCGTTATTCTGAGATAGGTGTAAAGCGCGAAGTCATCCATGAAGTGTCCGGTGCAATCAGAAGCTGAACAGGCCAGCACCGTTTCGGATCTTGTTGCCGCCGAGCACGTACGACAGCACCGTGCTTGCAAACAGGCCCACAGTCAGACCCAACGCCACCTCGACCAGCGACTGAGCCACCGTGAAGCCTGAAGAGAAGGCCGATGTGGAATCCGAGTTGTTGGCAAAGTTCAACAGTCCGCCACCATTGGAGAGACCCGAGGGAAGCTGGTACAAGATACCAGGCACCGACACGACGAAGCTTCGACCATCAAAGAAGCGTCCGTACAGGTTCGCCATGACGCCCACCGCCAGCGAACCTAACGCGGCGGTGACATCCTGACGCCTCGAGAGAGCTGTGGTCTTGGCCGAGAAGTGATTGCAGGCCCAACCACCACAAGCGATGAGCACCATGACGGGGAACTCCTTGCGCGTGATCTTGGCCTGATTGCGCAACGAGAGACAGATGGTGAATGCCGGTGCAGTGAGGATCGCCCAAATCTCGGGGACGTCCCTCTGCCACCACACGTCGCTGTTGCGCACGCAATTGTTGAAGCCTTGCGTGCTCGTGTTGCTCGAGAAGAGCTGCCAGAAGGAGACGCCGATCGAGATTCCGAATCCGAGGAAGAGCGAGTAAATGATCGCGTACACTAAGCGCACCGACCCTGCTATCAAGTTCTTGGACTGCAGCTCGAGCGAGCCACTGAGCACGATGAAGCCGGGCAAGATGAGCACGATCGAGCCGGAGACCACGGCAGAGTAGCAAAAGTAGCCCGAACTCTGCACGGCTGCAGCGACGAACGAGTTGAGCGTGGCAAAGACGATTTCAAACACGTTGCTGTACAGCTCAGTGGTGATGATCGACTGGCAGTAGACCAAGAAGGCTCCCAGCGGGAACGCCATGACCGCATCGATAAAGCTTCCATTGAAACCCTGCGGGCCGAGGCAGATGAACGCGGAAGCAAAGCCACCGATGACGACCATTGGCCATCGACCGATCAGCGGCTTGCGTCTCATCAGCTCGTCCAGCTGTGCAGAAGCCTCCTCGACTCCGATCTTGTCGTGGATGACGTTCCAATAGATTGTGTGCATGTCGGTTAGCTTGGTCAGGTCGAGTCCGGACGCCTGCTTGATGAACTTGGTCTCGGACGTGTGGGTCGTGTCGTCACCAAAGGCGAGCAGCATGAGGTTGGGCAGGTAGATGCATCGACAGTTGATCTCGAGCACCCGTCCCGTCTGCTGAATCTGCGTCTCGATGCGATGAGTGGGAGCACCGAACATCATGAGCGCACGCGCGAGCTTCATGATGAACTGCTGACGCTGCAAGATGGCGGCGACGTGCATGGTGATGAAGATCTCTTCTTTGCGCTTCTTGTCCTTGGCGCGCTTCCTAAGCTTTCGTTGCCACTCTTGCTTGTGATAGTCCGAGTGCATCTTTTCGGCTTCGGGTCCAAAGTAGTCTGGGCCCAGGCCAGCATTGGCGTCCGGCGTGTTGACATTCGAATGGGTCCAGTGACGCGACATGGCGCCGGGCAGCAAGTGGTGTCTCTTGCGAGCGCCAGTGCCGTCAGCCGAGCTACCACCGGTCATGGTGCGCGAAGGGAAGTGCATGATGGAGCTCGGTCGCTTCTTATGTGGTGTTGTGTAGCCAGATGCGATGGGCGAGTTGGCCTGGGTCGAGCTGTCGCGGCGTTCGCCGTCCGGACTGGTCGGCAGCGAACGCGAACGCGAGGCGAGGGGACTGCCAAGGTTGCTCGGTCGGTAAGGTGCGGGCGCCGCATCGGCGACGATCTGTGCCGTACGCTTGAGCGTTTTGGCGGTCATCTCGGGCAAGAGGTAGCGATCGAGCGAATAGCCAGGACGCTTGGGATTGGGTCCGAGCTGAGCGTGCTGCGGCGAGACGGCTCCGATAAGATTGCCGGTGGTGGCCACGAGGGCACCAAAGACACCTGCATCGCTTCGGGCGGCCTTGGGACGCTCATCGAGCGCACTGTCGATGCCGGTCTCGGTGGCGACGCCACGCACCACCTTGCTCGAGGTGTTGAGGGCCACGTTGCCGACCTTGGCGAAGGTCTGTGTGAGCTTGGGGCTGGGCAAGCTGATGGACTGCATCGACATGCCCCTGCGCTTCTCGTATCGATCTAATTTGCGCTGGAAACCGGGTGAGTCGAGCTTGGCTTGAATCTGCTCTGGCGTTTCGTTGAAACGGTGTTCGCCGTCCCCGTCCATGTTATATTCGCTTGCGCTGGCGACGGAGCTGGTGGCAGCGCTTTTCGCCTCGCGCTGCTGCTGCTCGTAGAGACGCAGCAAGTTGCCAAGCACGCCGCCGGATGTAACGGGCCTAGCATCGAGATTCATGGCGGTCTCCATGGGGTCCGGGGTGGACGCGCCCGTGTCGGGAAGATGGGCACGACCGATGCGGTTGAGAGCGTCCTGTCGCTCCTGAGTGAGCTTGTGCTGACGAACGAGGCGCACAGCTTCCCGTTCGAACTTGGTTGGTTTGCGACGCGGACCATCGCCTGTGTGAAGGCCGCTGGACGTCTCGACGGGAACGGCTTTCTTGTTGGTGGGCCCACCTTGGTCGTGGGAGGCAGCAGATGGGCCGACCTCGCCCTTTTCTTCCTGATCTTCTTCATCGACAGGTGGCTTTCCGAAGATGCCGCGGAGCTTTGCCCAGCCTTTAGGCTGCTGATCGGCTGCTGGCTCATCCTTGCGCTTCTTGATACGGGTGGGCATGCCATCCGTCTCGCCAGGAATGAGGTCAATGTACTCGAGATCCGAGTCGTTGGCAGGATCATAGCTGCTCTCGGTGGTGGCAGACCCTGGAGTGGTGGCACCACTTAAGTCGCCGAAGCTGCCGGGCGTCTCGTTCCCGCCGACACCTCTAGATCGCTGTCGCCGCCGCCTTTCTTCGCGATCGCGCTCGCGATCCATAAAGACCTGGGCGAGACGATCTCTGCCGGAGGGGTCAGCATCTGGTTGCGCCTCTTGCCAGCTGGGATGGCTAGCTGTTTCGTCGTTGCGAGCCTCGTGACGACGAAGCTCGCGCTGCAGCTCGAGGAAAGCACGATTGTCGAGGCCTTGTTCGTCAAGACCCTTTGCGCCGGTGAGAGAGAGGGAAGGGATGGTGGCCGCCTGCGCGGCTGGTGCATCATTGGAAGCGTCTTTGGGCGGCGGTGAGCCAGTCGATGGAGCTTCATTTTGAGGAGTGAGGCGCTCTGCGATATTGAGCGGACCAGGATGATGGTTTCTGCGAACGGATCCGAGGGTGAGGCCGTTTGCTTTGTCAGGTCGAGCCTCGGGCGGAGCGGCACCTCGAACGGTCACGGTGGGACCTGCGAGGGCTCCACCCGCTCGGATCTGAAGCTGACCGCCCCTTCGGAAACTAGCGGCATTTGAGGTGCCATCCCAGTGCACACGTCCAGCACGACGTCCGGCAGTCGATGGTGGTTCGTTGGGAACCGTGGTGGAGATAGAAACATTCGACGGAGCCAGCTGGGTGGGAGCGTCTTCGGAGCTGTTGAGCGTGTCATCGGCGTCGGTATCCTCGATACGGATCTGTGGATCTGGCGGGCGTGCTGATCCACTGTGATGCTGCTCGTTCTCTCCCGAACCTGTGGGCAGCGTGGAGGAGTCTGCGGTGGAGGACGAGGAGACGGTGTAGTCGCGCTCGTGAACGCTGTTGTGTGTGTCTGACATGATTGCGAGATGTCCGTCAGAGTCGAATCAGTCTCGAAAGGTTACCAGCCATGCGCGATCAACAGCAGCGCTGAGTGTCACTGCGACGTGATCAGGAAGCTGAGTTGGTTCTGGTCGAGCTGAGTGTTCGGTAGATCAAGGTGGTGAAATAGACGAAGCAATTGGAACACAGCCTTGCGAGCCGAGTCTATGCGTCTATGCGGCGATGTTGATGGCTTGCTGCAGGCTGATTGACGTTGAAGCGACAAGGTGATCGTCAGCAAGAGATCAGGTGACCTTGGATGGTGCAATCGGATGTTCCTTCAAATATCGCAAGCGGTTCGGGGGCTGAAGTCGGATTAGCCGTGAAAGTGACTGAGCAAGCGGATGAGCGAGCTGCAAGGAGGGTGTGATAGAGTCAAGTGGGTGATTCTGAGAGAGGCGTGAGGGTGGGTTATGAAGGGTGGGTGTGATTCTGAGAGAGGCGTGAGGGTGGGTTATGAAGGGTGGGTGTGATGGTGACGAGCGACGAATGGATCCTTGTTCGGGGTTCAGGATAGCGAGCAAAACGTCAATAGATGATTTGCGTCAGATTTGGCGGCGGCTGCTTCGGCACCAGACTGGCGGCTTCGGCTTGACTCTGTCTATGCTTGTGAAATTCAAAGGCACGTACTTCGGTTTCAAGTTGCCGATCCACAGCAACAAAAGCGAGTCAAAATTTAGGCGTCAGGCGACGATCCTTTTCAAACCCAACCTGAGATCGACGCTGCTGACGGTGAGAGAGGTCCATGCTACTATACGCGCTAACGCTAGAAAATGCTCACGCTTTGCAAGTCAACGCCATTTCCAGCATCGTGTGCCTCTTTTCTCATGCACGACCGCACAAGAGACGCCGTTATCGCCGCTAGGAGTGGGTTGATACAGTGGGCTTATCTGTCAAAGCAGGCGCAGCGCCACAAAGACACAAGGTCCGAATTATGCCCGCAGCCGTACGCACCCTTGCGTCTGCCTCGGCCAAAGGAAGTGTGACTTTAAGGCACACAACAACGTCACCGCGCACCATGTTTGCGAAAAGCACACGTTCAACACGCCTTGCCTTCAGTCGTCGGTCGCGCGCTCTCTCTCTCCCGTCCTTTGCCTTCCATCGATCGTCGTGGCTCGAAGGAAGCAGCCGCACGCTCTCGTCATGTGTCTCTTCCGCACATGTTGCTGTGCAGCATGCGCCTTGGTTGCTGTGCAGCGTGGGCCTTGGTTTGTCGCTTTCGAGAGAGATGATCGGCATACGCACAGGGCTCGAACGGAAGATCAGCTCCGGCCCGTTCGCTCGGCTTGCAGGCTTGGCGCTCCAAAGTTTTGCTCCTCGGCGACTTAAATTAACCTCCACTCAGACTTATCGGGAGATCCACAAATTGTAAGATTGGGATGTCAGCCATTTTCGTTCCTGTGACTCTAACAGCTGTGTGGAATTTTAAGGCAGCTGCCTGTGTCAAATCCGGCGGTAATTCGGTCTCTGACAATTGAGGAAATTTGTCGAAAAAGTCTTGTTCGCTTGCTCCGCTAAAAAGCCGATCGTAATTGAGGCCACTTTAATCCTGGTCCAAGCGAAGAAGGTTGTCAGCCAACTCGATGGTCTGAGTTGCAAGGTGATCGGCCCGATATCTCTCCTGCTTGGAAGCGTGAGCCGTCAGTGACCTTGAGCCTGCCATGACGTTGTCTCGCACAAGACGTCAAATTCGGCTATTGACCGGCGACTCTGCTTCCTCGCTCCCTCACCCGCGCCTCACCGGGCAGAACGCCGCCGCGCCTTGAGCCCCACGGCTATCCAAGCAGATGTGAAAACCAGCCGTGTTTGCCGTGCGCTCTTCCCGCAGCGGCAAATGAGCTAGGCATGAACGCCAAAGTGAGAAGAACACGGCGCTGACATTGATGCGGCGCTACGCGGCTGTGGAGAGCAAAAGTTTCGGTTGCCTCAGCAAGCCACCGTGCCCGTTGTGGAGTGAGACGGCGACGAGACCGTATAAGTACCCCGCACCTCAAGCTATCTCGACCGCATGCACCACACCACAAACACCCTTCATTCAAGATGTCAGGCAACAGCAACACAGCCCTCACCCTCGGCGAGTCAGCTCGTCCCGTCAAGCCACGCGTCGTCGTGACCGGCGGCTCTGGCAAGCTCGGCCGTGCCACCGTCGCCCACCTCTCCTCGTCCGGCTACGAGGTCATCAACTTTGACCGCGTCCGACCCAAGACCGCCTCAGAGGATGGCAAGACCGGTCTTCAGGGCGCCTACCGTCTCGTCGAAGTCGATCTCAGTGATATGGGCCAGGTACTCGAGGCGCTCATGGAAATTGACATGGCCTACAAAAAGGTGGATGCCGTCGTCCATCTCGCCGCCATGCCCTCTCCAGGCCAAAGCAGCTCGAGCAAACAGTTCAACACCAACGTCTCGAGCACCTACAACGTCCTCGAGGCGTGCAGGAAGCTCGGCATCACCAACATCGTTATGGCCAGCAGCGAAACGCTGATCGGCATCCCGCTCGACATCAAGCCCGCCAAGCTGCCCATCACCGAGGAGTCGCCCCTGTTGCCAGAGAGCGCCTACTCGCTCTCCAAGCTCGTCGGCGAGACGCTTGCCGATCAATACGTGCGCTGGTCCCGACAGAGCCACCGCAACCCCACCGGTGGCGAGATCAAGATCGTCTCGATGCGATTCAGCAACGTGATGCTCGAGGAGGAGTACGCTACCTTTGCCGGCTGGCAGGACGACGCCCGCAAGCGCTACTGGAACTGCTGGGGCTACATCGACGCCCGAGACGGCGCTGAGGCTATCAAGCTCGCTCTGGAGAACAAGACGCTCAAAGGCCACGAGGCGTTTATCATCGCCAACAACAACACCGTCATGAAGAGGCCCAGCAAGGAGCTCGTCGAGGAGGTCTTCCCCGGTGTGCCCTACACGCCCTTGAACGACGACCCCAACGTGACGGTCTTGTCCAACGAGAAGGCCAAGCGCGTGCTGGGTTGGGAGCCGAAGTACGATTATAAGCCCTGAGAAAGGCGCATTGAGGTGGAGATCGCGTTTTCACATCAATAGATCTCACGATAACAGCACAAGTGATCAGGTCACACCACAAGCGATTCGGCATGTGCGGGTTCAAAGTGAAGAGAGTTGCGTTGCGAGTTCCATTGCTGTGTGGGGTGTCGGGAGGGGGAGGTACAGAATTTCTTGAATGTGAGATCGCACAGTTGAGACGCGCGAATTTATCTTTGCGCCGCCATCTCAGAGTCGGTAAGCGTCCATCGCGGCGCCCATTCGCGAGGTCTGGCCGGCCGTGAAGCCCGTCATGCATCCTGTTTCGCAAACGAAGAGAAGTGTCAGTGTCTGTGTCTTCTATGGTGATCCTGGGGGGAAGATTGAACCGACGGTCATATGAGTAATCCATGTAGTTGTTGACGCTGTCGGGGCCGCCGCCGGAGCAGGAGTCCTGGCCCGAGGGGCAACCGTTGGTGGCGGTCGACTGAGGGGGAGTGTCGTTGACAAAGTCGCCGTTGCCCGAGCAGCCGCCCTGGAAGACGTGGTAGAGACCAGCCCAGTGGCCGACCTCGTGGACAAGCGTCTTGCCCTGGTTGTAGTTGTTGATCGAGCCGCCGGGGTACGAGGTGTACTGAAGGCAGACACCGTCGTTCTGCGGGTTGCCGCTGTATGACCACGGGAAGGTGGCGTATCCAAGGAGACCACCAGAGAAGTTGACAGTGTAGACGTTGAGGGCGTTGGCACCACCCTTCCTGAGGGCGGCCTTCATAGCCTTCTCGGCCGAGGTGCCCTGGTTGACGTTGTTGAACCAGTTCGAGTTGACGGTGGTCTCGCTGCCGGCGAGGTAAAACGAGAGGCCGGTGCCAGAGTAGCCGTTGTTGAGGGCTGAGATCGAGTTGCTGATGATGGTGTCCGAGAGACGGCCGTTGGTGCCGTCGGTGATGACGTGGTAGTAGACGGGGATGCGGGCCGAGGTGAAGGCAGCGTCGCTGGCGCTGGTGTCGTTCGAGTAGGGGACGCCGGAGGATCGCGAGCTGTCGCCGCGCAGGGCGCTCAGGGCGGCGATCTTGAGGCCGAGAGCCTGCTCGATGGCCTGCGAGGCAACGTTGGTGCTACCACAGATGCGGGACGAGGGAGCGGCGAGGGCGGCAGGCGCGGCGATAGCCAAGGTAGCGCCAACGAAGGCAGCGAGAGACCTGAACTGCATCTTGAAGGTGGGTCTAAGGGGGCTTGGACACGCAAGGGTGCTCTACAGAGGGGAGGGGGTTTCCAAAGGTGAGTTTAGCGAAGAAAGAGGAGACGGGATTGAGATGAGGAAGGAGGACCAAGTTGATGCTGAATGGGATGATCTTATAGCCACACCCGCTTGCGTTCGAAGCTCACTAACAGGACGCTTGATGTCTGGCGACACACATGCGGTTTCTCTGTTTGGCAGACACTCGTGTCTTCTCCTTGTATGCATTCATGGCTCTGCACGGTGTTGCGACTGGTCCTCGTTGCAGCTTCAGCACTAGCGAGACGACACGGCGAACAGTCTTCCGTTTGGATCATGCAAGAGACAGCTCGGCAAGATGCCTTTCCCACGCACAGGGTGCATTCTTCCAGATTGAGTCTGAGCAGCCGTGCAAGACAAAGGAAAGCCGTGGCAGCGCTTCGGCGCGGACCTGCTCCGCTTGCCGCCACACTTGTTCCATAGGAACACCTTTTTCTCGAGCTTATCGGTGTATGCGTTTGATGTCGTGCGCCTTGATATCCACTAGCGTGGATCCAGCTGCACGAGGGATCGGCTGGACCCCACCCGCACCCGCTGACAGCGCTTCGTCAGAAGAACAGCACTGCGTGGGTCAGAGGCCGACGTCTCGGTTGGAGGATTTGGAACCCTTGGCGGGATCACGCTTGTCCGAGCTTGTTTCAGTCGGCAAAACGAGCGACTGCCACGAGTCGAGATCATAAGCGAACGGAGGAGGCCGAAACGACTCAGGAGCCCTTCCTGTTCTTCTAGCGAGGTTGAACGATGGGGTGAAGAACGACATCACAGCAGCAGAGACAGGTGACTCTCACGGACGCCTTTGCTCCGATGATCATGCAGTCTTGGAAGTGGCTTCATGCCGACGGGACAATGGGCGTAGGGGTGTCAAGTGGCAGCAAATCAGAGGCGTCAAAGATAACCTTCGACTTGTGGCGGAGGTTAACAAGAGATGTGCGGGGCAGCAACAGCTCAGGCGCGGATCAAGGGTCTGCTTCCAGACCGGAGGACTGTTCGACTTTGCCCACGCAGACGCCGCTAGGCAGTCTCAGTTCGCCTCTCGCATACATTCGAAGCGGTGGGTGTAAGTGTATGCGCTCAGTCTTTGCTAACCGTCGGAAGTGTCACTTTGGCAGAGAGCGGTTGGATGCGTTCATGCAAGGCTGCACTGTTTGACTGCAGAGAGAAAAGGCTTGGCAATTTCCATCTTGTCAAAGCGAGGAAAGCCAAGCCTTTTAGCGTCGGATGTTGCTCATCCAATCTGCTTCGCTTAGATTCCTGCATGCAGCTGGCAACGAAGAGGTGCTATCTTTGGAGAGTCCTGCTCTGAGCTGCCGTCTAGGGTCGGTGGCGAGCCTTGCTCGGCGGGAGTACCTCCGACGTGAACCTTGTTCGCCCAAGCGAAGTCCTCGTTGCCTTCTCATTCGAAATCCGAGAACCGGTCAAGTATAGCCGTCGTGGGAGGTGAACTGTTGCTCAAAATTGCAAGCGAGAGTTCTTCTGATGCCAGCTCTGAAGTCTGCTGCCCTATCAGCACGTGTCAGATCGAGTCAGGATGTGGACGAAAGCGAACCGAGTGGATCGCTGTCTGGTCTCAAAAAGTTACCCGATTTGGCTTCAGTACCAATAAGAGCAAGGCTCATAAAGCGGTGGATGGAAGTGAGGGGCTTTGCACTGCCGTTGGCAGCCCGATATCTGATACAGCACCAACACGGACTGCCTAGCCTCTCGCTGCCTGTAGCAGCCAAGCACAAAGAGCTTCACAGGTCACGTTTGGTGAGGTGCAGGTCATCGGAACAAGCACCGTGTTCCGCAGACTGGGTTGAAACACTGCGAGCGATAATGCAACGAGTGGTTCGCAGAGAGGGCAAGGCTCGAAGCTTGAGGGCCGACGAGTACGAGCTACACGCTCACGCTCAGCGCTCTACGCCATGGCAACGCTGAGTATGCCAGCCGTCAATAGATGGATTCGCTCGAGACCTTCTGAGCGCTGGACATGCCAGATGCTGAACACTGAACACGCCTGGCCCTAAACGCGGACGCTGCCAGATCTCCGACGCGGAGACCGCCGAACGCTTCACGCAGGGACTGCCAAATGTTGGACGCAGAGTCTGCCGAATGCTTTGTGCAGACACTGCCAGATCCCTTTCGCAGACACTGCCAGGCCCTGAACGCACAGGACTCAGGTGACGGCGGCACCCTTCACGCTCAATGTCAGACGCTGGACCTGCCAAACACCAAACGTTGGGCACGCCAGTCGCTGAACGCAGAGACGGCTAGATTTCCGATCTGCTCGTCGCTCCCCGCACAGTGCAGTTTGCTGAACGCGCTACGAGCTGGAAGGTGAGCACGCCAAACGCTTGATGCTGGGCACGCGTGATGCCGAACGCTGAACACGCCAGACTCGGTGACTTGAAAATGATGCATCACTCCTTCGCAGGACACAGATATTCCTTGCACAGGCAGTGAACACAGGCAGAGAACGAGAATGATTCAACAGTGCGGGTTTCCTAACAGACAATGCGAACCACAGTAACACGTACAGAGCCGACTTGTTAGGTCAGCCAAATCAACCCGACCACTCGATGGTCTTGAGGTCAATGCCCTCCTGCACCATCTCCCAAAGCGGGCTCATGTCGCGGAGCTTGTTGACCACCTTGATGATCTTGTCAGCAACGTAGTCGACCTCCTCCTCGGTCGTGAACCTGCCGATGCCGAATCGCAGCGACGAGTGGGCGTTCTCGTCGTCGAGGCCGAGTGCGCGAAGCACGTACGAGGGCTCGAGCGATGCTGAAGTGCAAGCCGAGCCAGACGAGAGGCAGATGTCCTTGAGGGCCATGAGCAGCGACTCGCCTTCGACGTACTGGAAGGTCAAGTTGAGGCAGCCTGGGTAGCCGTTCTGGTCACCGTTGAAGAGCACGTGGGTGATGTTGGCCTCGAGCTTGTTGCGCAGGCGCTCCGAGAGCTTCTTGATGTGCGCGTGGTCGTAAGCCAGCTCCTGCTTGGCGAGGCGAGCGGCTTCACCAAAACCAGCAATGAGTTGAGGAGCAAGGGTGCCCGAACGCAAACCACGCTCTTGGCCGCCGCCGTTGATGATCGGCTCGAGACGGACACGCGGGCGACGTCGGACGTAGCAGGCGCCGATGCCCATGGGACCGTAGAGCTTGTGGCTTGACAAACTCATGAGATCCACACCAAGCTCGTTGACATCCAGCGCAATCTTGCCAACAGCCTGGGCAGCGTCTGTGTGAAAAAAGGGCTTAGAGGCACCACGGCCACTCTGCTTGGCAAGCTCGACGCCTTTCGTCTTGAGAATGTGTCCGATCTCCTTGATGGGCTGGATAACGCCAATCTCGTTGTTGACCGTCATGATCGAAACGATTGAGGTGGTAGGTCGAAGTGCGTCTTCAAATTGCTTTAGATCGATGAGACCGTTGGGCTGGACTGGAAGGTAGGTGACCTCGAAACCTTCCTCCTGCAGACGGCGGCACGAATCGAGGACACACTTGTGCTCGGTCTGCGTGGTGATGATGTGATTCTTCTTGGACTTGTAGAAGTGGGCAACGCCTTTGATGGCCATGTTGTTGGACTCGGTGGCGCCCGAGGTGAAGATGATTTCCTTAGGATCGGCACCAATAAGGCTTGCAACGTTTTCTCGACCTTCTTCGACGCCCTTCTCAGACTCCCAGCCGTATGAGTGCGTCTTGCTATGCGGATTGCCCCACTGATTGGTCATGTAAGGCATCATCTTGTCGACGACACGAGGGTCGACTGGAGTAGTGGACTGGGCATCAAGATAGATAGGTCGGGTGGCCGTCGAGTGCTTAGGAGCAGCCGAAATGATATCGTCGAGGAGACCTTTTCCAGATCCTTGCTTGCTTCCGATGCCGGCTCGAATGTCGGGCTGGGCCACGTCGATCGGTGTTGCCATGGAGGCGGGTGAAGAAGGCGATGCATAACCGCGAGTGTGCACGCGCGGTGTGGGCGAAGACGACGCAGAAGTGGACGACGTAGAGGACGACGCTGCTGCTACCTTGACGTTGGTCGAGATGGATCGATTGTGCGCAGCATCGTGTCGTGTAAGCGCACGAAGGGCAAGCCTCGAAGGCGCTGAGGATCGCAAGGAGCTAGCCATGTTGTACTTTGTGGGTGTGTGCGAGTGAAGATGTCGCGTGAGGATGAATCGGTCGGAGTGTCAGAGAGACCGCAAGAGCGAGGAGGTACCAAAGAGGATCTTGCGGAGGTTGATCGCAGGTTAGGCGATGCGGCGATGGGGGTACTGCGGATGAGATGGTGGTGCGGGTAAAGATATGATGACGGCCACTAGGGAGACTATCAGGTGGCCGCCAAGGGAGTCCTTTGCTCAAGAGGCTGAGTAAAAGCCGCAAAGTGTGGCAATTTTTCGAAAATAGAGTACTGTTACATCGACCTTACTCGATCTGCTCTTCGCAGCCAGACTCGCACGAGTAAGCCTGCTCTGCGGATCCGCGAATTGAGAGGTTGAGATTGCGAGCGTGCCAGTTGACAGCCTCTGCCAAATGTTGTGTGCACTGACTGACACCATCTCCGCTCATCACCATCTAACTTGCTTGAGGTCACCAGCCACACCATTGCAGATCTCGTCACGATGCTTGCCGCTCGCCAAGCTACTGTCGCTGCTGCGCGTCGCGCGCTCCACACTTCCACCGTCGCTCGCACTTCAAACGGCTTCTTTGTCCGCCCGGCCAACGCTCCTACTTCCTCCAACTCTCCCGCAGCGCCTCAGCCCAAGCCGGTCCGCCCCGTGGCCCAGCCTCACACTCCCGCACACATTCCTGCCGAACAGTCGCCCAACTTCCCCACAACCTGGTCCGAGTCGCAGAACCCAAGGCAAAACGCCATGAAGGGTCCGCGCTTCGAGCAGCTCGATATGGCTTTCCAGCCGCAACCACTGGCGGCCATCGAGATGATCCAGAGGGAGCCCATTCGTCTCTCGAGCAAGCGCATCGCTGCGTGCGATGGTGGCGGAGGCCCTCTTGGCCACCCAAAGGTATTCATCAACCTCGACAAGCCAGGCCCGAAGCCCTGCCCGTATTGGTGAGTTTGCTGCATCACAACGAAGAGAATCCTTGTGGTGAGGCATGCAGTCAGCTGACCGACCCTCCGCTTTCTTCCTGTTCCGGTCTCCTAATCATACCTCAGCGGCATCCGATTCGAGCTCGACCACGCAGCACACCACTAGATGTACAAATTGGCTCTGCAATTCTTTCAAGACCTCGTGTCTATTCTCGTCTGTGACGCAACCTGAAGACGACGTGGATGGCGTTCGCCACAAAGCTTTTCGCCGCGTGAATCGCACAGGCGTTCGCTGATCGTTGATACAATGCAAGCACAACTAATCTCCTTTCCCATTCATGTGTCCGCTACGGTGCTCCGCTCAGGAAGCCTTTCAAGCCCTTCATGCCTTTGCTTCCGCTCTCCCCTTCGCCAGTCTTGCTCCGCGGTTCCACCTCGAGACTGCGATCGTACAGCCCGTCGTCGTCCCATACGGGCACGTCGACCACCAGCCTCTCCACAGGCCAGTTGGGTCGAATGTCCCGGTCGTACTGCTGGCACCTCGCTACGGCCATCACCGCCTCGTCCATGAGCGAAAACTTGCGCCAGTGGATCATACCATCTGCTCGCTTCGAAGGGTTGCCGTCCGAGATCGAGATGATGTCCTGCAGGTGCACACCAACGTACGGGATCGTGGGCCCGTCCGAGTTCTCTAGCGCCAACCGATACGCCGCACTAGACCGCTCGTTCGACATCAACCGAACGAGAGACGCATACGCCTTGTTGACGCTCTTGCCCTTGAGCAGCTCCCTCGTCTGCCGCAGACGATGCACGCTCGTCTTGCTCAGCCCGGCGAGGACGCTGTTGAGCGAGCCGTAGTTGTTGTTGTGCCGCAAGATCGAGGCGATGTTGAAGAACTTCTCCAGCATGCGGGCGCGGTGCTTCGTCTTGCCCTGCGCAAGGATCATCGAGCACACCCAGTTCGAGATGTAGTTAAAGTGCGAAATGGATCGGGCGACGGGACCGGAGCGTTCCGAATGGGGGACCAGGATGTGTCGCAGCAGATCGCGCGGCTGGATGGCGGTAAAGTAGGCCCATTCGAGGCGGGTGAGCTCGGTGGCGATGACTTCGTCCTCGACGTCCAGGAGCACGTTCGAGAGGCTGCGCAGCGTCGCTTTCTGATCTACGGTACGTACGACGGAACCTCCGGGGACATCGCCGGCTGGGACCGCCGCGCCCGGTGGCATCAAGCTCGAGCCATGCTTTTCGTCCCGGTGCAGAGCCTCGGATGCTTCCGTCGACGACGCGGTCAGATCAGAAGCGCTGCGCGATCGCATGCCAGCGCCCAGATCCGATCGCGTCGGCAGACTGCTCTCGGATCCGGTCCGCTCATGCTCCTCGATCCCATCGTCGCCCGACGGGGCGCTGCCGTGGCCGTCTCCAAAGCCATCAAAGTCGTGACTCGTATTGCCTGAGGAAGGCAGGAAGCCCGAGGTGCTGCCACTCGAATGACTCGCCTGCAGACCTGCGGACCCATCACCGTCCTGCTGCGCATTGCCTGCCATGGCTGCAATCGCTGCCGCGATCCCACCTTGGCGCGTCTTATCGCTGTGGACGCTCTTGCTCCATAGCGCATCCAGATCCGGCGCATTCGCCGTCGCTTCGACGGCCGCCTGGATCTGAATAGCCGTATGCACAGTATCCGCATTCTGCAGCAGCTGTCGATGGAATTGAACGAGCAGCGCGTGCGCCTCTGGCTGGCTCAGATCACCAGGGTAATCTTGTACCCAGTCGCCGAGCATGTTGATGAGTCGAAGCAATGCAAATCGATGCACGATGCCATCCGCCACATCTTCATCCGTCAGCGTGTCGAAGCGCGCCATCATCTGCTTGAGCAGGTCCATGGGCGTCGCAAAACCTCGGTAGAAGACCATGAACATGGAGACAAAGCGCTCATCGGTCCTCGAGATGGCCGCATGGAAGAGCTTGTCCCACAGCTCGTCGATCGAGACGTAGCCTCCGCTGTTACGTGCGTTCTGCAGACCAGCCTGCACTCGCTGGATCGTGTCGGCCGCCGCCGCCGCCTCCTCGTCCGCAGATTGAAAGGTGGGTGTCTCCGAGATGCCCGATGCTACCGTGGCGATGCTCATCTTGCGGTTGCCGCCACGCGCCAAGTAGCTCGCGTTTGGCACAGCGTGAGGCTGAGGCAGCATGGCTGACGAATCGGAAGACAGGTCCAGCTTGCTGATCGCCTCGGTGGCTCGCTCGACAACGGACGCTGAGCGACCCTCGTCTGTCGAAGCTTCGCTACCAGATGCAGGTCCACGGCCGTGGCTCGAGCTCGCATGGCCGTAGTCCTTCCCACGATGCGAGTCGACGGGCGTGGCAGGCGAGGCAAAGTCGCTGGATTGAGCCATGGTGGCATCGCCGCTCGTCGACATCGATTCGAGCATAGACGGAGGGAGGCTCTCTTGCGAGCTTGCCTGCGAGGTGCCGGAAGTACTTCGGCTCTGCACCACTGCTCCAGGATGCGGGGCTCCTGGTGATTGAGATCTCTGTGAGCTCATCACGGCAGAAGCGGGAGGCGCAGTGCTGTTCGTACCACGGCGTGGCCGACCGGATCGGGCCTTGGCCACCTCCTTGACCAAGTACGAAAAGCAATCGCGCATGCGCTTCTTGCCTTCATCGCTCTGCACAGTGCACTCGGCGAGACCGACGTTGTAGATACAGGCCATATCGCTGGCATAGTACGGATCGACGGCGCGAGGGTGGACCTCGGACTTGCACGCGAGCATCACGGTGCTCAGGTTGGCCACCGAGAAGTTTTCGAGCAGCTCGGACATGCCGCGGAACGACGCGATCTCGGATGCATCGTAGCAGAGGATGACGGCGTCGATGTTGGGAAGGAATTTGGGCCATGCAAAGCGTTTGCTTGGTCCGTTGAGGAGAACCGACGCATCGATCTCGAGCACCTCGATGGTTCGCTGCTCTTGGTCGACCACGCAGACAGTCGAGTGCGACGTCACCTTCTCGGAAAGGACATGCGGTTTCGAGAGACCGAATTGACGCAAACCCTTTTTGATCACGGTCGACTTGCCAGAGTGAGCATGTCCCACAACAGCAATGACGAAGCTGGCGTGTGACTTGGGC
Organism: Kalmanozyma brasiliensis GHG001; assembly: GCF_000497045.1. Lineage (NCBI taxonomy): Eukaryota > Fungi > Basidiomycota > Ustilaginomycetes > Ustilaginales > Kalmanozyma > Kalmanozyma brasiliensis. Next base: position 56,064 of record NW_015961957.1, on the reverse strand, counting down.
TGCGAGTTGACCTGCTGCAGGAGACTGGCACTGCTGCCGCTACGGCTGCGACCTCCTATGCTGGGACGACGGTCGGTGTTCTCGACGGCCAGCCTGTCGCCGCTGCTGCCGGCGTTGTCTCGCTCGGCGTTGGATGCGGAAGACGATCCACGACCCGCCCCGGTCGCACCCGGCGCTCTGAATGCAGAGGGAGCGTGCGTGTTCAAGGAGGATACGCGGCGGTCGACGTCCATGCTGTAGGCCTTGCGAGTATCGTCATTGTCTTCTGCTCCGGTCCGCGACTTGCGACGCGGCTCGGCGAGATCGAGGGGAAAGACTTCGTTCGACAAGAGCGACCTGGGCCTCGACTTGGTCGGCGTCTGAGCGGACGCGCCTCCACGCAGTGTACTTACCGAGCCAGGCACGGCGCCGACAGTGAATCCTCGAGGCCTGCCGGTGACAGGAGGCTTGCTGGCGGTGGAGCGAGAGGGGGATGCGGCTGCATTCGGAGACGCGGTGCTTGGTGGCCAAGTCTTAGCAGGTTTCGGCGTGGTATCGACGCTTTCCGAAGCGTCTCTGTCGCGCGGCTGAAGAGAGTCGCTTCGCTGTCGGATCATAGGGACAGGAAGAGTGGAGGACGATGCGGGACGACCGTCATCTGCTCGAGCGGTCGGGGCCGAAGGCTGCGAATTGCTCGTGACCGTTCCAGAACGAGGCAAGGAGCGCTGATGCTGGCTGTCGGCGGACGCAAGCTCTTGCTCGAGACTGTAGCTGCCTGACCGCGATCGCCCAGTACCAAATACATCGCTTTCTCCGTGCAAAACAGGTGCGATCGCAGCGTCACGCATCGAACTACCGCGCGCCGATCGCACGGGTGCTGCAGGTTCGCCCTGAGCGCCGCCTGGAGCTGTCGAGGCAGCGAGCGAAGGTGGAGGCGGGAGCGGTGCCTGAGGAGAGGGACGCGGCGGAGGCAGCTTGGAGCCGCGAAGCGAGCGAGCATGTGATGTGTGCGTGGGAGAGTGGATGGCTAGGTACGAGGCTGGAGTCGGGTAGCCAGGAGGCGTGGAGAAGCCGAGTCCGGTGGGAGACACGGGCGAGTCGCTCGAGTTTTGGGATGTCGAGGTGGAACGCGAAGGCGATGGACGCGTGCTTCCGGGCGTGTTGGAATCGGTTGCGAGGCTGCTCTGGCTGGCGGACGCGCTGACGTCGGACGTGCCAACCTGTTGTTGATGGAGAGCCGCAAAGCTTGGCGGTGGGTGGACATCAGCACCGTCGGGCAGCTCCTCTTCTGGCATCAGTGGGCTGAATTCGAGCCAAGGTCGAGTATCTTCGAAAGACGGAGGACGTGGCTTTTGTTGTTGCAGAGACCCACTCGAAGCTGGAATCGGACGGTCAGCTGCTGTGGATGGTATTGCTGCGGCGAGATGGGATTGGGCGTCGTGGTACGTTTCCGAGTTGGCACCGAGCTCGCCCGGACTGGGAGAGCGTGACACTGGATGCGTGTCAGGCGGCGCGAGTCTTGCCGAGGTCTCGGGTGCGCTCGCATCGTCATGAAGCTGCTCTTCGTCGAAGCCATCGGACGGAAGGGAAGATGAATCGGCCATATCGATTCCACCTGCACTGCGCCTCTTGGAGTTGCGTTTGCGCAGCTCCTCTTGAATCAAGCGATGACGCCTTCGAGCCCTACCGGTGTCCGCTTCCGTCACAGCAGGTCTGGACGCGTCGAGCCGGGACGCGGATGATGACGCTGGTGCGGGCGGCGGGGACGTCGTCGTTGAAAGCATCTCATTGGCAAGGGCATCGGTGGAGAGGCGGGATGTGGGCGTCGCTGACGAACGTGTCGATTGGGATGCGACGGTAGAGCTCGCGGAAGGCTTTCGTGCGAGCTCTGGTTGCGCAACGGGACCTGCAGAATCGCTTGTGTCGGTTTCTACCTTAGCCGCGAGGCGGACTGTGTCTGTATGTGAATTTGATCCGCTGACTCGTTGCGGCGAAGCGTTGGCACGCCAGGACGGGGAGGAACGATCCAGAGAAGAGGATGCGTTCGAAGTGGCCGCGGTCGGAGAGGCGCCAGACTGCGAGTATTGCTGGATTAGACGCTGAACACCGCTGAGACCGGCTGCACCGCTCGGACTCGCGTTCTGATGCGAAGGTTGCGAGCGCTGCGGTGATGTGGACGACGGCGGCGTCAATGAGCCTCGTTCGAGGGCATCGATGCGACGCGCTGCGGAAGGTGAGGCTGACGCGACTGGAGCTTGTGATGTGGATGCTGCTGCTGCTGCTGTGACTGCGGTGTTGAGCGATGAGGAGCTGCTCTTGCGCTGCCTTTCCCAGAAGGCGAAGGCGGGCTTCTTCTTGGCCACATGATTAGCGGGCTCCTCCATTGTGGAGAGATGTACAGCCTGAGAAAGGTTCTATGAGACGAGATAGAACTGCAGATTCAAGAAGAGCCGCTGCGGCGCAAGAAGCAGCTCTGAGAGACGAGACGAAGCACGACCAACGTTGACATGAGGAGGTGTCCTTGCTCTCACGTCGTTGAAGTTGGGATGCTGCCATACGACAAGAGGGAGCGAGAGAGCGTGCGCGCAAAAGAAGATGACCGAAAGATCTCTTGATGAAGTGACGCTGCGCTGGTCCAGGCGAACGGGACAATGAATGGCAGCAGGGGTATGGTGGGCGAATCGTGCTGCAGCTGCGTATCGTCTGTGTACTCGTGTCGTCGTGGTTCTAAGGGTAGGAGTGATGTATGTAGGAACATTCGCTCGCTTGCTGGTTCGTCTGATCTGCGCGGATGGTGGGATGCGATTCCAGGGTGGAGCGGATGATCTAGGCGAGCGGATCGGAGATGGATGCAGTGCGCATGTATGGATGCTGATGGATGCTCCGCAACGGGCAAAGGGTGGGAATGTCGTGGATGAAAGGCGACGAACAAGGCGTGATCGCGGCTAGCGGAGCTTCCTGTCCCTCAGTGTGCTGATCAGCTGGCTCGTCGCGGTGTTGCAATGTTGCAAAGTGCGGTGCTGTGCTGTGTGATATTTCTGAAAGGGCGTGG
>NW_015961957.1:0-53002 GCF_000497045.1 Kalmanozyma brasiliensis GHG001 | reverse complement strand
GTGTGTGTGTGTGTGTGTGTGTGTGTGTGTGTGTGTGTGTGTGTGTGTGTGTCTTGGTTGCGAGCGTGTGGGTCTGTGTCACTTCTGCGCTCAAATTGATGGCTTTCGCTCAGCTGATTTTCGGACAAAGGCCACCGATGTCACTCTTGCTGCTGCTGCTGCCTTCCCACCTTCGGATTAAGCTACATTGTCCCTTCGCTATCTCATCTCGCTCGTTTCGCCGTCATGGTTGCCAAGAAGAACATTCCATCTCCATCTCATTTGCACCACGCCGCCCACAGCAAGTTCATCGAGGGCGAGCGTAACGGAGGAGATGGTGTTCTCAAGAAAGGTGGATTTAGGGGTCCAGACGCGAGCTTGTGCTTTTTCTGGCTCTCCGCGCCAGCTGACCCGTCCAAAGTCGTGAGGAAGCGAGTGACTGCTAGCTGACTTGACTGCAACGCTCCGCCCCGACCCAACCTGGACCGCCTGATCCGCACAGCCGACACCAAGAGGAATTCACGGCTCGGTTGTCTTTTGACAAGATGGTCGTGTCGAGCCTGTCAACTCATTCCGTGGTGGCAACAGCCTGCGCGGTATGCCGCGGCTTTTGTTCACAGCTCAGCCACCAACACGAACAACCAGAACAAAGGACAGCATGTCGGCGCACCCGTCGTCGACTCTTCTTTGCCATCGCAAGCGAGCTGTTGTGGCTGCAGGGTCTTTTCTTTTGCTGACAGATGGCAGACAGACGCACGGCGAGGCCAGTCGGAGCATTCCGCTGCTTTCCCACGCCTTTTTCGAGCCTAATCGGGATTGGCCCGCTGCCGATTTCACACTCCACGAAACCTCGACGGGAACCGCAACTCTGCGCTTCGAGGCGGCAGCTTTTGTCTAGCGCTCAACTCGATACAATGTGTTGCATGCCAACCCTTCCCCCGCCTGGAAGGATCAGTCACAGCACAGCGCTCGATCGCGGCGAGACCTACACGAACGACCGCATACGCCCTCCTTATGGACCATCTTGGCGTCTTTCTTCCGGCTTGGCTGTGCCTCGTCTAGAGACAAAGCTGACGCTTGGTCGTCAGCCTCCGTGAATGCGAATCCGACTGAGAAGAGGGGCGAGATTGTAAGTATTCTCTCTCTTCCATCTTCAACGAGGTTGTTTCTGAGGTGAATTGAAAGTGTGTGTGCTGAATCGCGGCGCCTTCCGCTATCGATTTGAACTGCAAAGTGAATACAAATTAGTCTGACAGGCTGGATCGGTTCGATTTGGATTTGGAATTCAAATCGGCGGATCCTTTTCTTTTCGCTGAATTCGGATCGTGGATCTGTGTTGCGCACAGCTCAGTCTTGCGCCATTTCACCAGGCACAACACCCCGCGATCGGGCAGGCCGAGCTCCTTCGCTCCTTTCCTCGTATCACTGCTTCCTTCTAACGACGGATCCAGCCGGTGTTGCTCCATTGAGCCTTGTCATCCTTGCTTCTCATCTCCATCCGCTCCTCTGTCACACTCTGCTCTTCCCTCGGTTGCCTCTTCAGTCGCTTCGGACAACTGCTCTCGTGACCTCGCTACTCTCCTTGTCGCTCATCCCGAAAGTCGCGTCCATCCTCGGCGTCGACCAAGTCCCGCTCTGCATCGCGTCGCCTCTAATCCGCAAGCGTGCTCCTCGACTCAGCAGGCAGTCACGCGATCACAAGCATCAGCATTCACTCTTCCCATTTGCCCGTCCACAGCCTCGAGAACATGTCGAGCGAAGCCTCTGCTCCCGCTGCCGCAGCCGTTGCTGCTCCCGTCTCGGTCGAGGCGAACCACACAAACACCGCTTCCGCGCCAGAATCCTCATTCGGCGCCTCCATCCTGGGCCAGAAGGAGGCGTCTCTTCCGGAATCCGTCGTCGTCGCCGCTGAACCCGAAGCTGATGCCGCGGCCAGCGTAGACACTACGGGACAGGACGCTGCTGCCGTCGCTGCCGCCGCTGCTGCGGCTGCTGCAGCTGACGCTTCCAGTGCTGCGCAGACCATCACTGAGCTCGCTACCGCAGCCACCAATGCTGCTGCTAGCGCCGCTACTTCCACCGACGCCGACGCCACAGCATCCACTGCTGACGCCGCCAATGTTGCTCTTGGCGCGTCCGGCGAGGCCGATGAGGGACAGCAGGATGGCGAGGCTCCCGCCGAGGAGACCACCTCTGGCCTCCCTCGCAACGTCGAATCCGAGCTTCGCGAGATCTACTCGGTCGCCAGCGCCATCGCCAACTTCTCCGTCGCCCACGTCAACCAGGTCAGCCTCCCCACGCCCCAAAAGGTGCGCACCATCATCCAAAAGGCGCTCAAGCTCACCTCGTCCCTTAGCATGCTTCTCGCCCAGCCAGAGATCGCGCTTCGACAGCTCGACGCCGACGAGCACGGTAAGCGTCCCGCCGAATCCAAGCTCGATTCGGCTCGCAAGCGTCAACGCTCTTCCGACTGGGACGGCAACAAAGGCGCTCCCGGCTCTCCCTTCACTCCCAGCTCCGGTCTCCGCGTCTTCCCGGACGGATCGCTGCCCACGTCGTTCCCTTCGCCGGGCTTTGACGGCGATGCCAAGGGCCCCCAGTACAAGAAGCGCAGTCGTGCACCTGCGCCCGGCTCCTGCCAAGCCTGCGGGTCCAGCGAGACGCCCGAATGGCGTCGAGGTCCCGATGGCGCACGCACGCTCTGCAACGCCTGCGGTCTGCACTATGCCAAACTCGTGCGAAAGCGCGTGCAGCAGGACGGCGGTGAAGTCCCCTCTCCCAGCCAGCCACCTCCTCAGCCCAGCCTGGTGAGCCTCGAAGAGCTGCGTGCGTCGACCAAGAGCGCCGAGGCCGCAGCCGCTGCTGCAGGTCTCTCATCCTCGAGCTCTTCCAAGTCGCTCAACGGCACGCCCATCAAGGGCGACAGGAGCGGAGCGTGGGATACTCCCAGCAAGCCGCCCCGTGTCGCCTCGTCGCTCGGCAGCAGCGTGCTGTCTGGCAGCGACGAGGTCGCCCCGCCTCCCGCTGCGCTCGAGACGACCGCCGCACAGACGACGGGCATCGTCGAGCCCGCTCCCACGCCCGCGGCCGGTATTCCAGAGCCAGCCGCCCCTGCTGCCGTACCCGAGCCCGTCATAGCCCCCGAGCTGGCGGGCGAGAGCGTCCCAGCATCCAACCCCAACCTCCACAGCCAAGAGCGACCCATGGAGACGGATCAGTGACCGCTCTCAAGCCACGACCAAGCGCCTGTCTTCTTTGTATCATTCGTCATCGCTCTAATTTCACATCCACCGTAGGTCTCGTTGTATTTATTCCCGCAGTGACGATTCTGCCTGGTGGCTGTCGAGTTGGTGTCCCAGCAACCTCTCTCGTCTGCGCCGAAGAGGACAAGTGCGGTAGCTTTGCGGAGCACACTATGCAAGATGCCAGTGGGTTTTCTGTCGGTACAGAAGCTGCTCTCCGAGCTTCTCGGAGGTTCATTGATTGCACATACGGTACCTTGCCGGACCTGGTGGGGTTGAGCTTGCGCTCGCTTGAATGCCTGCAATCCTTGGCACATTCACGAAACACAGAGCGACAGGGTGAGGCTACTGAACCAGGGCACTGAACCGAATGGCTTATTCCACGACCTCTTCAGCCGCACGGCACAGTAGCATTGCCAGTGACAGCAATGGCTGCTGCTTCAGGCGTGCTGCTCGTGCTGTTGCACCCCGTCCTCCGTCGCTTCCTCTCGGCTCGTCGCGGCTCACTCGGGGGAAAGGTCGAGGGGATTCTATCTCCTCGCATTGCGTGTGTGTGGTACAGTTTCTGCGTGATCTCTGTGGTATGCAATGTCACGTCTGGATGAGCAGGATGCACAGCATGGCGCAGGCGCCCACGAGGACGGATGTGAACATGCCCAGCGCAACGGGGGCGCCGTTGGAGTGGCTGCTCTGCTGCTGGCTGCTGCTCGAGCTGGACGAGCTGGAGCTGGAGCTGGAGCTCCCCGTCGAGCTGGAAGCCGCACTGTTGGCGGACGAGCTGGCGCTCGAGGTCGCACTCTGCGTGCTGGACGTGGATCCCGTCACGCTGAGCGTCGTCTGCGCGCTCACCACAGCCGTCGAGCTGATCGACATCTGTCCATCTGGCAAGCCTGAAGGGTTCACGTTACCGCCGATATAGTCCGCAAAGTCTGGATACGCAATGTCCTCCGCATACGGCTTTGTGATGTTCAGACACGCCGTTAGAGGCACGACGTGCTTCCAGGCCGCTTTGACCGCAGGGTATTGCTCGATGGACATGTTCATGGCCGACTGCTCGAGTTCGTGTTCCAGTACAATGATGCCTCCCTGCGCAGCGGCGGACTGGGTGGCCATCGCGATGATGCTGCTGTACGTTGCCTGCATCGATGGGGTCGGAATCGGTCCGTACGGCTCGATGTTCCAATCATTTGTGTCTGTGTCCCACATGATCGTCCGCAGTCCGAGACCCTGGGCGATGGCCCGAATCCTATCATCCACATCGCCATAAGGTGGGCGCCAGCAGGTCGGCGTCACCCCCATGACGTACTTGATTGCCTTCATTGTGTACCACAGCTCGGCGAACGCCTGGTCGGTTGTGAGGGCCGTCATGTAGCGATGACTCCACGTGTGAACGCAGATGTGGTGCCCGTCGACGATTCCGCGTTGCGCCTCGAGCGGCCAGTCTAGGACGTTGGATCCGATGTACATGAGCGACGCTTTTTGATTGTTCGCCGCCCAGAGGTCGTATAGCGCATTGTGCGTGCAGTTGGGCCCGTCGTCGAATGTGTATCCCCAAGTGTAGGGTTCTGCGCACGATGTGATGTCCGCTAGCAATCCCGGGTGTTTGGGTTGGGTGCACATCTTGTCCGTCCACCAGCAGTCCGGGTCCTCGCCGAGCGGATAGGTGCCTGCTAGCGCAGTGCCGTTCAGCGAGCTGGGCTGCGTCCCTCTAGCTTCGATGTCAGTAGGAACGAGACCCGAGGCGTTGATGCTCTGCAGCAATTCCAGCGCTTCCGTGTCCCCTTCCATGAGGTCTGCCACCGTCCACACAACGGGGAACTGTGACTTGATTGCGCCTATGATGGGCAGGCTGTACGGCGTGCATTCGGTCGAAGCGTCAGTGAGCGACGCAGACTGCGCTTCGGTGGTACCATGCGATGCTGCTTGTGCGCTGGACCCGCCGGAAGTGGACCCGCCAAAGTCGGTCGAGCTCTGACGTCGGTCAAATGCGGGTAGTTGGTGGTTGTTCAATGCCGAGGCTCGACGAATGTTGTCCTGGACAGAATCGTGAAGGTATGATGACTGGCGTGCGTTGTCGTGCGGCGTGTTACGACGATAGATCTGAACGGGGAGGGTACGGTCGGTCGTCTGGCCAAGGCGAGGTTGCAAGTGGTGGTGCACTGGCATTCCACGGCCAACGTGGGCGTCGACGCTGACCAGAGCGGTCAGCGCTAGCAGCACGATCAGTGCTATGCTCGTGAGCTTCCACATGATGTCTATGAGGGGGCCGAGTGAGGTAAATTGGAAAGCGGGGAGCGGATGTACGGCAATCAGATGCTCATATGCTCATGTATATCAACAACCTGTTCGAGTCCACAATCGTTGCGCATGCAGCCCTCCCAGGCCGCCTCGCAGCCCGAATCTTGGCACAGCGGACACCTGCCCTTCCAAGAGAGCGGATGCTGCATCCGGAGAAAACCAAGCATAAGACGGTTCGCAAGAATGAGAATAGCCTCCCGTTCAGGGGGGCGCCAACGCCAGCCGGCGGCAAAATTTGGTTTCATCCCGCGCTGCGTGACAACTCATCCTTAGCCGCATGAAAAAAAGGTGCCGATCAACGGCAGCGACTGCATCATCCCACTTGGACCCTGTGCCGAGGGTTCACGCCTGATTTGGCTGCATCTGCCGGCACGGCATCTTGGCTGCTCGTCGACTAATCTGCAGTGCCGGCTCCTATGACAGGCCTCTTCCGGCGGATCTTGCTCGTCAGTGGGCGAGCGGATCCGAAGGGCCGAGCCAAAGAGATCGGCGGCGCACGAGGGCTGTTTCTCAATTCGACGCAGCATGGGGACACCAGCGACTGCATTGGGCCGCGAGCGGATCAATGGCTGTCAGCCCCAGCAGTGCAACACACGCGCGGTCTCAGCGTCGGATCTGAGCACCACACCTTCTGCAATGGCGCCATTAGCACAATCGCGGAGGCAATCGAGCTTGCAGAGACGATGCTTTGCGACGAGCTCGGATGGACAAGCAGGGCGGTGGAAAACATGCTATCCGATCACATGTTCAGCCAGAAGACGGAGCAGCTGCTTGACGACCTCCTCGACCGGCGCCGCCTCTTCCTGCGCCACCTCGAGCGCCACCTCGTGCCCTCCAGTTGCCTCTAGCGCCTTCTCCTTTCCCACCTTTGCTGGCCTTTCCCGCGTCAGCCGTGGCAGCGCCCTCCACAGTTCCAGAGGAACGCGATGTCGCCGTACTCTTGCTGCTCTTGGTGGCACGAGTGACGTTCGTAGCGCTGGTTGCGTCTGTTGTCGTGCTGGCCGCAACGCTCGGCGCAATGCTTGCCTGCGGCCGGTGCTGATGATGCAGATCAGGCGTTTGAGATCGACTCGTCCATCGACTTCCCCCGTTGCTCGTCGCTGCACTTCGAGGTGCACTTGACGGCACCGAGTTCAGACCGACGCCATCGCCGCCCGAGAACAAGTTCGTCGACGAGCCGCCGCGACTGCCCGCGGCGTACACTCCGCTTGAAACCGCTGACGGGGTCTTCGCGTTCGTGTCCTGCAAGCTGAGGCCTCCCATACCGAATGAGGCTGGACTAGCTGGACGCGTCGACCCTCGACTGCTCGATCCCCAGCCTCGTTCTTGCGCGTAACCATCCAGAATGTGCACGATGCCCTGACTCATGTACTCGAACTCGCCGATCTCCTGCGCCGAGAGCGAGAGATCCGTTCGGTCTCCCCACTGCTGATCCTCGTCGTCATCGTCGTCATCCGCGCCGGCCTCGTCCTCGTCTTCGTCTGTCGTCCTCCTCTCCCCTCTCTGCTGCTGCGATCCGTTCTTCCTCGCCTTGCCAATGCCCTCAAAGACACGAAGCATGATGACGTCCAGGATCGACCTGAGCTTCTCCAAGTTGTCCAACGAGTCCGTGTTGCCCGTGATCGGCAGCCAAAAGTCGCACTCCACACCTTCACCCAGCACCCTCACCTCGGTCGCGCCAAACAGCATGAACGTCAGCGGGTCCAGCCGCGTACAGCCGCGCAGCATGGTCGAGGCGTTGTTACCCGCACTGCCGGACGCGTTGCGGATCTTCTCGCTGAACGCGAAGATCTCCTTCTCGCCCATGTTGGCGGCATCCCATGGCTTGTGCTTGGTGAACTTGGTGTGACAGATCGAAGAAGGGTGCATGAGGCACGACTTGTCCTGCGACGTTCGGTAGCTCGCTTTGCCGCTTCGAATGGCAAAGTTCGGTGGAGACGAGACTGCGACCAGCGCAGCGAGCAGCGACGTGACGTCGGCATTGGTGTTAAACTCTGCGTCCGTCTCGCGAGGGCGCCGGAAGCGCGCGTAGGTGTTGCCGTTCCCATTGGCGGCGAGCGAGGAGCTTTGAATGACCGAGATGATGTCGGCCTTCTCCATCGACTGGAACAGGTGCTCCTTGACCTGCTGAATTTGGAGGAGCGTCAGCTTGCTGAGGAAGTTGTCCTGGCAGAAGCGGTTGGCAGCTACAAAGTCGCCGCGGGACTGCATCTCCCACCAGCGCGTGTACGCCCTGAGAATACACAGTGCGTCGGATCGGAAGTCTGGCGGACACCATCGATCCTTGACCATCTCGGCCTCCTCCCTCAGGTGCATGGGTGCCATGAACGGGTCTCGGCTGGTCAAGATGGCTGCGAGCGAAAGTACCGGGTCGAGGCAACGGAAGAAGGCGCCATAGAGGCACATCTTGCCCATAGGTGCATCGACAGGCAGCTGCAGCAGCACACGTCCCAAAGATGTGAGATTCTTGTACAGGTCGAGTGCACCCACCATCTTGAGCTTCTCCATCGCCGCCAGCACTCGCTCTGGTGCGGGTGGTTCAATGGCCGAAGCGAGCACCTCCTCGACCTCCATGCCTGGAATGTCGAGCGCCTTGATGTGCATGACGACATTGCTGAGATCAGTGCGCTTCATCTCGACCGTCTGATTGACCTTGAGCCGATCGTAACGAGCCTTGCTGAGAACACCAAAGTACTCGCCGGGTCGGTGACGACCAGCACGACCTGCACGCTGATTGAGGTTGGAAGTGCCGACCCAGGCCGATACGAGACTGGAAAGGTGGCGCTCTGGATCGAAGCGCTTCTCCTTGACTCGACCTGTGTCGACGACGTAAACCACATCCGGGATGGTGATGGACGTCTCGGCAATATTGGTGGCCAAGATGATGCGACGAATGCCCTTGTGACGCACGGGTTCGAAGACGGCCTGCTGGTCCTGGACGGGAACGCTCGAATGGAGGATATGAATCTCGTGCTGATCACGGTCGTTGAAATCGGTGCGGAGGAGCGGGTGGTTCTGCGTGTCGGTGAGCAGAAGGTTGACCGCCTTGATCTCGTCCCAACCGGGCAAGAAGACGAGGACGTGACCATCGTTGGATATGGAAAGCACGTAGGCGATGATGAGGGCAACGAGTGGATACGGAATCTCGAGGTCGTCGACTTGGTCTGCCATCGGATCCACCAGCTCATTGGCGCCGCCACCGGAACCGCCTCGAGCACCGCCGCTGCTGCCGCTGCGTGATGCGGAACCGCCTCGCTGGTAGATTTCGCGTTCGATGTAGTCGCGGACGTTCTTCTCGCCCCAGACCCAGCCGCCCATTTGTGGAGTGAGACGGAGCGACTCGAGGTTGCGCACCGTCTCTTCCAGATAGTGCTTCTCCACCGGGTAGCTTCGACCAGGAATTTCTACGACGGGGGCAGGTTGGCCGGTAGGATCGGCAAAGTAGTTTTGGAAGAGGGCGGGATTGATGGTAGCGCTCATGAGCACCACCTTGATCTCTTTCTTGCCCAATCTGCGTCGCTCAGCCAAGAGACGCTTGATGACGACGAGCAGCAAGTCTGTCTCGACATCACGTTCGTGCACCTCGTCGATGACGACGTGAGTGATGGAGTCGAGGAAAGTGTTGGACGACTCTGCATCTCCCAGCGCCGATTGTAGTCGACGCAAAAAGACACCAGTGGTGCAGAACGTGATGGAGCCGTTGGGCTGAGGCGGTTTGGCCTCGAAACGAACCTGGTATCCGACCGTCTGACCAAGCCGCTCGCCGCGTTCCTTGGCGACACGCTCTGCGACACTGATGGCAGCGATACGTCTAGGCTGTGTACAGACGATGTTGCACTTGGCACCTTTGCCTTGGAGGATGTAATCGTCGAACAGGATCTGAGGGATCTGAGTAGTCTTGCCCGAACCTGTAGCGGCCATACAGATGGTGACCTGATTAAGCTCAACCTTGACCAGGACATCAGACTGCTTCTGCGAGACGGGAAGGCTGAGACGCTGGCTGCGCATCTTGGCCATGGCCTCGTCCGAGTAGTAGTTGGCAAGCGAGAGTTCGAGTTGCTCGCTCTTGCGTTGAAGCGAGTCTTCTGTTGCGCCAAACTGCTGGTTGAAGCGACGTGCACGGTATTGACGCATTTGTCGTTGTTTTGCGAGCTGCTCGTTGGCATCGTTGGAAGCGGCATTGGGATCTTCCCCCGCAGCGGTAAGACCGGCGGTACGTGGACGCTTTGCGTAGATCTTGCTTCGGATCATGGTGTCGTAGATATTTTGGACTGAATCGTCGAGCTCGTCGCTCATGCTGAAGGTGACATGAGGCGCCTTGTTGATGGCTACGCCTGGCTTGTGAAGGAGTGAAAAGGTCTTCCACAAGGAAGGATCGGTGGATTCGATGTAAGATACGGATTCGAGGTAGCAGTTGGCGACCGCCTGCTTCTTGTTCTTGCCTACAGCTGCGCCAATCTCGTTGCCAGCAATGTACATGGAAGCATGCGGCTGACTCGAAGACGAGGTGGCTGCCTTTGAAGCGCCACGCTTAGGTTTGCCCTGCTTTCCTGCCGACTGTCGAATGTCTGGTTTGCCGAGATTGAAGCGCTTGCAGTAAAAGTCAATGAACTCGCGAGCGCGCTGAACGGTGAGTTCGGAGCCATCGCTGAGTTTGGCCACGGGACCTTGCTGCTGAGGGACGAGCGGAGCGGGTGCAGATGCAGTAGGCGTCTTTGTGAGAATGTCGCCGCTGTTTTGGAGGAAGAGGACGGCGTGAAGTGCAGCTACACGTTCGGCGTCCTTTGCAGACTTAGCATCGGCGTAGACGTGCCAGTCGTATTCTGGATCAAAGATGAGCGTGCAGCGGAAGTTGGTGTCCCTTCGACCTTCGACTTGGCCCTCTTCGACGGTGAAGACGGGGTAGGTGCCGGTTCGGTGGAGGACATAGTTTTGGATAGGGTTCTTTGGATGGTCGAGCCAAGATTTCTTGATGAGACCGCTATCGAGGAGGCCATGGTAGTAGTCCTTGATGTTCTGTAGCGACTGGTAAGGGAGCGGCTGAGTCGGGAGGAACTTGGTCGCTTTTGCAGGTGCGCCCGATCTGAAATTGGAGGTGGACGAGGAAGGTGCTGTGGAAGCTGAAGCTGGTTTCGAGGCAGAAGCGCCGCCTGCCTTTGATCGAGAAGAGCCGCCTCCACCTCCGCCCGGCGCCTTCTTCTTGATATTCTGAGACGAGGCTGTGCTGTTCCCACGCCCCCAATTGCTGCTGCTGCTACCACTGCCAGTCGGATTGGGGGTGACAGGTGAGAAAGAGGAGGCGCCGCTTCGCCAGGTTGAGGATGCGTCGGCCATGGCGATCGAGTGATCAGTCCCACAACGGCTGCTCCGGAGTCAGATGATGTCCAAAGTTGCGGATGAGCCGTCGATGAGTCACAGATGTAGAACGTTGTCAGCGATCCGTGTGACTATGGCGATGATGGAGGTGATGATGGTGCCAAAGTAAAGCATCAAAGTTGGCTGAGCAATCAGTCACATTCTGCGCCCCTCTCTCTGTGTGTCGGCGCAGTGGAATGAGAAGAAAGTCGGAAAAATTGCGAAAAGAAGCAAATCGGCCAAGGTGTTGGACCCTGAATCAGGCTTTGACTACTGCAGCGAGACCACACGGCAGCACAGCGCGTCTGCTTCGTTTCTTTCCTCGACTCGAGCCAACCCAGCATCACACAAGCTTCGATTCGAATCTGGGGGGGCTCAGTTCGGTCTAGCCATTGCAACCGCTTATGTAGCCTTTCCCGTACTGCTACGATGCGAGGAGGGACTGTGTCGGCCTTCAAGAGTCACAGCGCAAGCTATTTTGCCTTTGTGCTCGGCGTCTTTTCCGTGCCGAGTGAGAAGAACCGATGCGCAGCGCACGTTCCACGTCGTTTTTGGTATGCATTTCGCAGGGTGTTGGTCTTGCTTTGCGAATTCACCTTCTCGTCGTTATCTTCACCAAACGACTTCGGCTCACTTTCATTGACTCCCAGCCTCGCTTACAACAACATAGACTGCACAGTATGTCGGGGTACGAGACGGTCCTGTTCGTAGCACGCGAGTGCTTCGTCTACCGTGTACCGCCTCGTTCCTCAACCGCGGGCTACAAAGCAGCTGAATGGGGCGACATGGAGGCATTTCTTTGGAAGGGTCGCTTGCGCATCATGGAGAATTCCGGCTCAGACACCTGCTCGATCCGCTTAGAGGATGGCGATTCAGGAGAGCTCTTTGCTGCGTGCCCCTACGACGTCAAGGGCACTTCGGTCGAGCCTGTGCTCGATTCGAGTAGGTACTTTGTGCTCAGAGTCGAGTCCGATGGTCCTGATGGGAGGAAGAAGAAGGCCTACATTGGCATGGGCGTGAGTACCTCCCTCGGCGGGTCGTTGGCCGCAAACCAACATCAGCGTATGCTCATCATTCCTTTGATCACGGATCCTCGCTGCACAGTTTCAGGATAGAAGCGATAGCTTCGATTTCAACGTTGCACTTCAAGATTGGACAAAGTAAGTCAATGCACTATTCGCGCGATCGCGTTGCTGGAATCGCTGACCTACGATTCCGTTCCGCCTCTTGACTCGAACAGACGTCAAAAAGCAGCTGCGAATAGAGCCGCCGACTCATCAGGGAACGATGACGGCTCCCTGATCGATGAAGGCCCGTCACCACACCTTCCTGCCGGACCGAAGCAAGATTTCTCGCTTAAAGAGGGCCAGACGTTTGCCATCAAGCTGCCCGGCGGTGGTGGTCGCAAGATCAATTCGTCGTCTTCAAGCTCATCGTCAGCGTTTGGCAGTGGATTCGGCGGTGGTCCTTTGCTGCCTCCACCACCGAGCAAGAAGCGATGATTCCTCGGCAAGAGACAGCCACATACAGTCAAAACGTGCGCAACGATGTGATCAAGTTTGTCCGTTGCGATTGCGAATCCTTGTCCGGCACAGCAAAATGCGGCATCTGTAGGATGGACATCTCGGGAGCAGAACGAGCGTGATGGTGAAAACGAGTGTAACAGTGTGCAAAAGGAGCGTGATGATGGGAGCCCGCCATTCAACCAAGGAACTTCATGATCTTGGAAATGCCGTCCAAGCCCTTGATGCTGAGCGGCAGCGCTGGCTGATGATAATTAAAGACGGGAATCTTGAAGCCTTGAATCTCGACGCGGGCAGTCACCTCGAGATCGAGCATGATGGTGCCCTTGCTTTTGAGAAAGGCGCCCACCGTGCTTTCGAGTGGTTGAGCCAGGGTGACCGCGACAGGAGAGCTGCGCTGCTGACCAGGTTGCTTGACAGTGCCCGAAGGCACTCGCAGGGGATGCTCAGACTCGTACGTGACCGTGCAGCTGCCGAATGGCTGCCCCTTGTACGAAGCCATGAACGACATAGCACACAGATCGAAAGGTACACCGAGCGGATTGTTGACCACAAATACTGCGTCAACCGAATGAGCCGTCAGAGCAGTGACGCCGAGCGTGATGGAAATGCTATCGATGAGGGTTCGATCCATCATCGGCCTGAGCTCGAACGAAAGATGGATGTTCTTGAGCGCGGGGATAAGAATGGGAATCTCGCTCGACTCGTCGTCACCTCTGATTTCGAGCGTTGTCGTGCGGCCCGACAGGAAGTTGGCGGGGATGTCGCGCACCGACTTCTCCTGGTCGAGCGGTGGACAGTAGCGAAAGTAGATGTCGTGCACCGCGACCGGTCCAGACTCGAGCTTGAAACCCTTGGCAATGTGAGCTCTTCCCACGTAGCATCCCCGATAAAAGGCGGCCATGGTCAGCTCCGTGTCCGGAAGCGCCAGCTGGAACGTCTTGGACGGATTATTGAGGTACAGCGAAAAGACGATCTTCAAAAAGTCACTGGACGCGTCGACGACCTGCAGATTCGTATACTGAACGGGGCTAGAACGCAGCCCGCGCACGCCGTCCATGTGCAGGATGTGAGGCTGCTTTCCAAGATCGACGTCGACGTAGACCTCCCCGAGCGCGACCTCGACGCGAGCACGAGCCTTGCCGCGAATGCTGATCTTGTTTGTCTCTTCGCAATCGGCAATGTGTGCGATGAGCTGTGCCAGTCCCTCAGTCGGCTTGGTGACAAGCTTGAACGATCCAGGAGCGAGGCGGACCATACGGCATGACTTCGCGGGCCCATCTTCAACAACACTTTGCTCGCGTTCTTCGATCGGAGTGCATGACTGCACGTTCGTGTCGATCAATCCGGTTCCGACACAGCCGTAGCCCTCAAAGTGCACCTCGATGTCTGCCTGGACGGACAGAACCTCGAAGCGGACACTGAGCGGCACTTGGACCTCGAAGGCGATCTCGTCAATGTCGGCGTCCATCGGCTGCTCCCGACGGAAGCTCGCAAAGAGCTGCTTGATCTGCATCCCTTTGATGACCGGACTGATCTGTCGGTGGAGGACTGTCTTGGCCGACACCTTCTGGAAAGCTTGATCCAGCCAGGGCACCTGCCTCTGTGCGAACGTCACGCTTCCCGACGTGCTGACAGAAGCCGTCCTGGACGTTCTGGAAGGGGCCGAGGCGGAAAGCGTCTTCTGCATCGAAGTCGATGACACTTTGCTTCGGAGATGCGCCGGCACCTGAGTCCGGCTTGAAGAGATGTGCTGCATCTCTCCCATTGCAAATGCTCGATAGCCCAAGATGGTGAGGTCGGCGGGCGTGCCAGACAAGAGGGTGGTGGCGAGTCGGCCGAACGCGTCCAGAGCGGCTTGCCTGTACTGTGCAATGGGTTGGTGCTCCTTCAGAGACTCGCTGCCAATGAAAATGTAGCCATTGGCATCGAACTCGACGTCAGTCGCGGTCAGAGTGAAGACGATATCCTCAGCAGTGATGATGCCGATCTGCACTCCTTCAAACTCGACACCGGCTTCGATCTTGGCCAGAGCGACCGCGACGGAGCCCTTGTGCGGGACTCGGACCCTAGCCCTGATCTTGAACGCTTTCTCCTTGAGGCCGAGAGGAATAGAGCCGGCGCTGGACGCGGAGGCAGAGCTCAGTGCTCTACCTCGTCCGGGACCCGTTGGAGCTGCGACCTCGTCAAAGATGTCGAACTCATCGAGTGTCAGCCCCTGCAGACCGCCGAGGCCTGGCAAGGTGACAAACTTGGTCAAGACAGCTGGAAAATCAGCTCCACCCGCTACAACTCGGCAAGCGTCGGACGACAGCCGAATCGGGAGCTCGTCACCGCGAATGAGCTCAGAGACGAAGGCTGCAAAGTTGGTCACGCTCTTTGGGCCTGCCGCTGGGAGGATGCGCAGATGAGTCTTGATCAGCTCGTCGCTTCCTGCAACTCCACGCAGAGGTTCCGCAAAGACAATGCGTGCGATCACTTCCGACTCGGCTTCAGACCCCAAGGCAGGTGTGGTGATGTTTAGACCTTGCACCAGGTGGATCTCGACGTCCAGAGGTCCAAAGTCAACCAAGCCGAGGTCGGCTTCGACGTTGAGTCCTTTCTCGTCCATATCAAGAATCTTCAACTTGGTGATGGACACCTGAGCCTGATCGATCAGGACATCGACGAGCGGAGCGCCAACGGTCGGCAGAATGCTACGCGCTGTCTTGACCGTGATGGCGATGGGCAGCTGATGCTGGACAAAGTTGATCTCGCCAGGGATTCGATAGTCGCCGATCGACACGTCGGCGATGACATGGGCCGATACTTTGAGTGAGGAGAGAGCACTAGCGACGAGGTTGGGCAGATCGAGCGCTTCCTGTGGTGCATCCTTGTCGCGTTTCTGTGGCGGCGGAGCTCGAGCTGTAGGTTTGTCTTGTCCCATCTTGCCCTTTGGCATGAGCGCCAGTGCTGCTTCCAGATTCTGATTCAGCTCGATACCTTTCCTCTTGGCCTCGTTCTGGAGGATACGCACGTACGAGGCTCCTCCGGCCGAAAGAGTGAAGGGAAGACTGGCATGAACGGGATTGTCTGAAGCAAGCGTCAGCGTGGGCCAGTCAGAAGGAGTTACAATGTCTCCGAGGCAAATCGAGTCACGAATTGCGGGGTCAGATGTCGACCCTGTTGTATCAGGCTCGAAGTCTTGATACGCTTTGACTTTGAGTGAGCTGATGTGAAGCGGCGGACCCAGTTGATTGCGAAGCGTGGCGCGGGCATAAAGCTGTTGAGATTGAGCAGGCAACGCGTCAAGCTCGTCAGGGGGAACCAGAGATGCGCCGTCGAGTAGCTTGGAACTGAGTCCGAGAGCTGGTAGCATCGCCGAAATGCGGACGTTCGAAAAAAGCGCGGCAATCCACGGGATATCGGAAGACGACTCCGAGCCCACCACGTTGATCGAGATGGAGCGATTCTCGAGAAGATATCGAATCAACGTGACGCCGCCGATGCGCGCAGGATCGCCTTCAGGTGCGACTAGCACGTTTCCCTGGATGGCGATGGTGGCGGAGCCAGGTTTCAGAGAGAGATTGGGCAAAACAACCTCTCCAATGAAGCCGTTCTGGTCGGATTCTTTGGCTTTGAGTTCGTCCATATCGGTCTGCAGCTTCAGACGAATGTCGCCGAGTTTTGCTGTGATTTCTGCCGGATTGTTGAGCTGCACCTCTGCTTTGAACGAGATGCCAGACGTTGGGTGACCGTCGACAATTTCAAAGCCTTGGACAGGTCTGCGGTGAAGGTTGTTGGAGGAAGACGTCGTGGATGCAGGACCGAAGGAAAGGAGACCGTCGAGATGGTTCAATCCCTGAAGGATGATTTGTTTCTCGAGGTGGATCCGTTTGAAGGACATGCCGTACGCTTTCACTTCGGTGGTGGACGAGGCAACCTTCAAGGTGGTGGAGCTATTCGCAGTCAAAAGAGCGCGGAAGAGGGCGTCGAGCCCCCCTGATGAAGACGAAGTACCTGTCGCGGGAGCCGTAAGCCGGCCTTCTACGGTCAGACCACTGGTCCTGGTCGCATTCCTGATCTTGATCGGAGGCAAGCTGACGATCCCGACTCTTTTCGTATCTGTAGGGCTGAGGTAGAGGCCAAGGCCGTCGGGGAAGGTGATCTTCGCTTTTGTCGGGCCTGTCTTGCCGATTCGAATGTGCAGACTGAGGAGAAAGCCATCAGAAGCTAAATCACTGACCTTGATCGAGTCGACGGAGATGACCGATCTTGAGACGATTTGATCGACAGCCTGCTTGGCGATGTCGAGAGGAAACGTCCTCCTTCTTCCGCCGCTCGAATCGGTAGAATTCGAATGTACGCGACTGTCGATGGTTCCAAAGGTAGATGCGGTGGATGCGGACGTTGATGCAGATCCTTGGACACTACTGGATGCATCCGTGGTGAGAGGAGATTCGAGGATCTGCGTGGTTTTCGTGGTTTCCGCCGTATGAAGTGGCGCCGGCGCCGCGGTTAGCGTGGAGCTCTTGCGTTTGGATGCTTTGCTCTCGGACGACTTGGTGAAGGTCTTGCGTATGCTTTTGAAGACGGATGGCATCTTGATGAGTTGCGGCCGCCTTACTGCGGATCTGGTTGGCGTTGATGTTGTATAGTGGTTCGCCGTGCAGGGGGTATGGATGGGTATATCAGACGGAGCAATCTGTGTCTTGAGAATGGTCGGAGATGCCTTCGCCGGCAGTGAGGTGGTGGTGAGACACTAGGCTGCGTGCGGGGAGATTTGGTCAGTATGCGCTCCAGCTGCGAATGAGTCGATCGATGGCCTCCACACACCTTCCCAAGACGACGGACGGCGGCAACGCCCAGATGCAGCGAAGAAAGCCCAGATTTCAAATTCAGATTATTTCAGGGCAATCACAGAAGCAGCCTTCTCACACGCAACAAGTAGAGGACAAAAGGGAAGCGGAAGGCTGAGTTGGTGGTTAGGAAAATCTTGCAAGGACCCTTCTTAGGATCCTCCCTCTCACGCTCGTGTGAAAGGTCACAGGGATCGTCGGCGATATCTTATCTGACGGCCGTTCATCTGCGCATCATGATCGACACCTCGCTTTGTGTCCACTCGTCAATGCTCAAGACGCATCGTCCGACGCTATCCGCTGCTACTTACAACGCCAATGCATGTCGTCTCTTGGTCTGAGCTTTGCTGACGCGTCTCAACTGCGTGCACAGGTGCGGTTTGCTGAGCATGCCTCTTTCAGAACTGTTCCATTGATATGTGAGCCCAGGTCATCTCGATCATAGCTTCTCTCAACCCACCTCTTAGCTTCGACATGGACATCATGCAGATCCATCTGGTCCACAGACATTCTTACTCTTCATACTGTGATCGGGCCCGAGCTTGCCTCTTCAAGCCCATCCGTTCTGAGCTTGAGCCCCTTCCGACGCGGCTGGAAAGCTGCCTTCGGGCACCGACACGAGAACCCTGCGGTCTTGTTGCAGCCGTTGTTCGTCCGCCGCGTCGAAGCACTGCGATATCCTCCCTCACACAAGCCTCACTGGTTGGCAAGTCGGCGCCGTCGTTGGTGGTCGCTGTCACCTCACCATAGTATTATAGTCTCATTTGGGTCCCTTACCGTCCACCGGGTCAGGGGGTCGTGAGACTTTGATGGACGGCAAGTCGGTCACAGATATGAGGAATGCTGATGGTTGTGCAGTGACCATCATACACGCTGAAAACGCCAGAAGCCTGTTTCAAATAAGTTAACTTAAGTGACCCAGACTTTTGCCCGAGTTGGAAAACTCAACAACGCCAAACTCTTTTTGGAGAGAGGGGTCTTCTCGTGCTCGTTTTGGTCAGACGTTCGACGATCTGATCTTGTCCAGTGACCCGATCGCCAATCTGACGACAAATATTTTCTCAGACTGTCAATAGGTAATTTGGCATATATTGCGGTGGAGTCTCTGACTTGTCACACAACAATTGCCAGTCGTTCTTCGAAATGACACGATTCGAAACATATTTGTTCGAAAAATGCTCGAGATCTTTGACTCTAACCCGCTTTTTGTCCTCCGCGTGCCCAGCAGAGCATCGCACCTTGTTTCTCGACTTTTGCAAGGTTATAATTCCCGTGATCAAAGATGTATCAACAAATAAATCAACGGCCGGAAAGTCGTGAAAGCACGGTCATTCGGTGTCTCAGACCGTCGTGTTCTTGTTGAGTTTTAGACTCAAGCAAAAGGTGTCCGAACACAAGTTGCAGAGCTGGATTTGAACTTCAACAGTTCTTGATCGACACAGTCTGCTTCCGATAGAGACATGTTGCTTGTATGGACGCCAATTTGTCAGAGACAAGTATACTACAAAACTGCACTGTGAATGTAAATCGCGATTCACGCAGTCGACGACGACGTGTTCATCCTTGACGGTGGACCAAGAATGCTTCGCGTATCATCATGGCGACGAAGGACGGTAGGCAAGACGGCCAGGGGCGGGAAGCGACGAGCACTCTGCGAGGCGATCTGCGGAGACGGGGAGTCTTCGTCAGCGTCGTTAGGATCACCGACAGCTTTGACACCTTCACCTGTTGCATACGCAGCTGTTGCATACGTCTGCGTATGCAACAGGTGGACAGCTTTCGGCGGAGCTGATGGTGCTGACTCTCGTTGGAACCCTGGTGCTCGTTATTGACGAAGTTTCGTGGGCTGCAAGAGGCAGGCGTCTCAAAGGGGCCACACAGCGATGGTTCAGCACGAGCTGACCCGTCCTACGATCGGACGCAAGCTACAGCATAACCGGTGAAGGCAGGGAGAGGTCTCACTTGGCTACATGTCTCACACCCAAACCTGGCTCAGATGCACACAGATGATCACAAGCGCAGGACAATTGGCATAGCGACAGCTGACATTCACCACATCTCCTGCATCGCCACGTCGCGCATTTCAACCACCGAGATGTCCAGGTATACGATCCGCTTCCCGTCCTCTTCGATCACGGCCACTGTCTGCTTGTTGGTGTTGACCGCGAGTCTGGCGGGCTTGAAGTCCGGTTCAAACTCTGTCGCGCGAGTCGGTGTAACCTCGACAAATCCACCACCGCCGCTTGAGAAGGGGAGATCGGCAATGTTGAAAGCGAGCAAGACACCGGCTGACGTAGAGCGCAGCGTGGCGAGAATGAGCAGCTCTACGTCGCCATAAAAGCCGAGGTCGACGATCGCGACGGTGTCCGTGGTCGTGATGCAGAAGTGTACGAAGGCGGCCTCGTTCGAATCGGATGAGGTGCTTTGACGAATAGCAAGGACGCTGGAGGCCTTGCTAGAGGCTGACGTCGGATCCTCGGAATGCGATCGAAGAATATACGCCGAGAACAGAGTATTTGCGGACATTGCAGACGCTGTACATGTGCGCTTTGTACGCTCTTGAAGATCCGAGGACGACGATGATGATAATGCCGGAGCTGGCTCTTGAGCCAATTTCCAGCCTGAACTTGCGAACTCGCGCGAGCTTGTTTGTTCAACCACAGCGTCCTCCAGCCTTGCATCGAGAAGCTGCGTTAAACAGTCGCCGAGCATCTTCACCGCTCTGGTGAGCGTGGGCACGATTGCCAGTGGCGCCTTGTGTGGCCGTTCCGCCACCTCTTCATGCAACTGGTTCTTGGCTCTGCCCTCGCCTGGAGCAGCAAGGAACGTCCTCGCCCGTTCCAATATTCCCTGCAGTGATGCTTGCTTTGCCTTGTCAGCTAGGATTCCACCCACCGCTTCGGCCGGAAGGTCGTTGCCCATCCTCGCGTGGATCTGCTCGTTTTTGAATCCTCTGTCGATGTAGCTTGCCACGTAATGAACATCGTACGTAATGGGCAGTCTGGGCTCGTCCTGGTCTTGCTTGATCCTCTCCTGCCTCTCCCTCTCGGTCCTGCACCATCTATAAAACTCCTGCGAAAACAGCGCTTCCAGGTCGACCTCTTTCGCCAGGCTCAACGTCGAGTCCAGGGCAGCATGCAAAATCCTGAGTGCAGCTCGCAACTTGCCGTCGCTCTCGCCCAAGAACCGCACCTGACCCAAAAGACCGGTCATGCAGACGATGCACCGCTCCAGCGCCGGCCTGAGGCTGTCGGATATGAGCCTCTTGAGCGCATACGTGGCCGTATGCGACTGCTTCTCCAGCCGGGTAAGCACGCCTTCGGTCAGGTTTCCGAGAAGGAACTGTTCGGCAGCTGGACCGGCGCGACCGGTGAGGAGGACATTGATCAACTCGTACCTCATGTCGCCGCCGAATTTGAGGCTGAGATCGTCGATGTTCTTAGTCCATTCGGTGGTGACTTTTTGCAGGAGCTCGTGCTGATAGACCTGCTGCGAGGCCGAGGCGGCATCGAGTGCGTAGCCGAGATAGAAGCGTAATAGATGGCTTGTGCGGCTGATAGCGGCCACTTTGCGACGCGAGTCAAGCGGTCCATATCGGGTGTTGAACGGCAACGGCAGTCGTAATTGATGAACTGAAGTGGCCATGTTGCCTGCTGTGAAGGTCGAGAAGACTCGTTGCATGTCGTGTGAGAGGGAGAGAGTGCAGAATCGCTCCATGGCTGAATCAAGTCGATGAGCATCTTGGGGAATCTTCAACGAGCCAATGTTGCTCTGACCGTCCAGTACGAGATCAACTTGGGCACTTTGTGGCCGACCGACTAGGACGATAGTCTCTGGCGCCAATGGCAGCGCACTGTCCGGATCGAGCGCGATCGCTGCATCCCCACCTTCCAAGAGCCGCAGCTCCGTGGCCGTCTTCGCCAAGTGCGGGACTTTCGCGAGGGGACCTCGGCCCTGCAACGCAAGATGCGATGGAAATTGAAAGCTCGGTGTGGGCTTTTGGCCGCTCATCTGCATCATCCTGAGCTGATGCGGCATGAGACTACCAGTGCCTCCTGCAGATGCAAAGGTATCAGCGGCAGGTAGCGTGGGAAGCGGCGACAACTTGATGAGAAGAGATTCGCTGCTGCTACCGATGGCGTCGTTTGCTAGACCAAAGTCGATGTCGTACCATCGGACTGTCATTGACTCCTCGAAAGCTTTGGCATCGCCTGCGGAGCTGACGGCAACCGTGGAGAGGAGGCGACCGTCCTGGACCGAGTATGTCCGGAGGAATGTCTTGGTCCGAGCGCTTGAAGAGGATGTAGATGCGACTGCTGATCTGCTCACGCTTGCCAAAACGGCAACACGATCGCCTTGGGGGCTCCAAGCAACGTCGTGGAGGTTTACATCCTCGTACTCTTGCTGCGATGCTCCCGGCGCATTCAGGGCTGGATCCATGAGCTTGTCAAAGTCAAGAACAACGGACCATGCAACGCTACTGTCATCGCCCATACGCCAGAGAACGAGATGGATCTGAGGCCCACGCTTAGGATCGGGTACGCCTCGGTTGTTGTTAGCCTGTGCGCCCCGTTGACGAGCGGCGAGCATTCGTTGGACAAGAGCGAACTGGGCTGCTGACATGCCTGGAGGCGCAGTGGCTGCAGCACTCGATGGAGCGGCAGCATCTTGCACGATGAGCAGAACGAGATCCATGCGCGGGTTGGTGGAAGTGCGAAGAAGCGTGGCAGGCTTATCGAGGCGTTGATCGGCGAGCACGGGAAACATGCCAATTTGACTGCCATCGCCGACGACGGAGCCGTCTCTCAAGGGAATAGGCATACTGTTGAGATCGGCTGTTGTCGCTAGCTGGCCATGGCGCTGTGTATGTTTGACGAGGGATGGATTGAGAGATGGACGCAAGAGGGACGATGGACGCACGAGGTGTTGCAAAAAGTGTTGTTCTTCTCAACGGCATCCGTGCGTTTGTGACACTTTTAGGATCAGTTCGCGTTACGCGAAAATCGTCTCGCGCTGCCAACTGAGCGGACGAGCGTTGTGAGTTTTATCCACTCAGATCAAGGCCGAGAGCGCAGGCAGCTCAAAGACAGCTTGCGTCTCGATACGCATACTCAATGTAGCACAAACATGAACGCAGCTGATGACACATTGTACGATAGATTCAACAGACTGGCGATGAGACTGCTACGAGTCTACTTGATCTTCTCGAGCATCTCAGGGACAGCCTCGTAGAGGTCGGCCACCAGTCCAAGATCAGCGACCTGGAAGATAGGAGCATCGGCGTCCTTGTTGATGGCAACGATGGTCTTGCTGTCCTTCATGCCGGCCAAGTGCTGAATAGCACCCGAGATGCCCACGGCGACGTAGAGCTCGGGAGCAATGATCTTACCAGTCTGACCGACCTGGAGCGCGTTGTCGGCGTAACCGGCATCGACGGCAGCACGCGAAGCACCGACGGCGGCGTTGAGCGAGTCAGCGAGGGGCTCAATGTACTTGACAAAGTTGTCAGCCGACTTGAGCGCACGGCCGCCCGAGACGACACGGGGAGCAGTGGCAAGGTCGGGGCGAGACGACTCGGAGACCTTCTC
Source organism: Kalmanozyma brasiliensis GHG001 (assembly GCF_000497045.1). Classification (NCBI taxonomy): domain Eukaryota; kingdom Fungi; phylum Basidiomycota; class Ustilaginomycetes; order Ustilaginales; genus Kalmanozyma; species Kalmanozyma brasiliensis. The sequence continues at coordinate 30,179 of NW_015961957.1, read as the reverse complement.
CTCGACAAAGTCGGTGAGCGACTCGACACCATCAGGCTTGACCTCCTCGGTGGTGGCGCTTCCGCCTTCCAGCGCGGCAGCGTCGAAAGCAGTGCCACGGACGGTGAAGACCTTGACCTTGTCCGAGCTCTTGAGGGTAGCGATGGCGTTGCCGGCGTAAATGGGGCGCACAAAGGTGTCCTCACCCTCGAGACCGATAATGTCGGAGACTTGGGATGAGTCGAGAAGAGCAGCAGCTCGAGGGAAGATGTCACGACCAACGGCAGTGTGACCTGTGCAGACGTGGGTGTACGAGTTGGACTCGACAATCTTCTTGATCAAAGGTGCAAGCGGCTCGGAGAGGTTGTTGGCAAAGTCGGCGTGCTTGGCAAAGAGAACCTTCTTGAGGCCAGGGAGCTTGGCAGCCTTGTCGGCGACCTGGCTGGCGTCGTCACCACCGACAACAAGCGCATCGATGTCACCGCCGAGCTTCTGTGCTGCGGTGAGAGCCGAAAGGGTAGCAGCAGCAAAGTTGCCCTTCTTGTGCTCGAGGAAGACGAGGGTGTTGGCGAGGTCGACACGGGAGGTGGCAAAGCCTCGGCGGAGAGGCAATGCTGTGCGAAGCGCGACGCGAGGGATCATAGAAGTAGCGATCATGATGACGAGTGAGGACGATGATAATGATGGCGAGAAGGACGATCAAGCCTTGTCGCCATTAGCCGGATCACTTGGGACACCCGCCTTTGGCTTTCAACTCGAGACCGGCTCAGCCGACGCTCCGCACCCGAAAGTCTTTCAGCGCGCAAAGTCAGTATTACTTAATGCTGCGGGTCAGAAAGTGAGTCTAACAGCTTCAATAAATTGCTCCATGGCGTCTGCTGAATGACGTGAGGTCAAAGTGCTGCAGCCAAAGCATGCAGGCTTGGACCCTTGCTGCACGACCACTCTGACTGATGTCTTGACCATACCCGCAACGCTCCCTGTCATCGTCCACCATCCTGCTGACCAGCTTCGCGCCTGCTACTTGAAAGGCATGACCCGTCGATTCTTTCAACGGTCTGTCTTCACACTAATTCCAAAACCATCCGCAAAGTCGCTCCAAACACCGATTCTCGCTCTCCGACCCGCCACCATGTCCAAACGAACTGCTTCGTCATTGACGAGTACTCTCACCACATCCCCACCGAAGCGCGCCAAAGCAGGTTCTTCCAAGAACAAAGTTGATACTCCATCACCTCCGCCGACAGCGGCCAGTATTGAAGTGGCCCGTCTGTCTTCAGATCATCCGGAATGGCCAGCACCTCCCTCGAAGCTGCACGAGGCAACCGACTTCCTTCGAGCGCTCGCAGCCTCTCCAGCGTCCGAGCGTGTCCTCCTTGTCCCGGACAAAGATGCAGACGGTCTCTGCTCCGGCGTCATCATGTGCCGCACGCTGGTCCAAGCTCTCCGCATCGACCCATCTCGCATCGACGTCCATCTCATGACCAAAGGCAGCAATCCTGCCGCCGAGGGACAGCGCGACTCGATGTCAGAGTACGGTGCTAAATGGATCGTCGTTCTCGACCAGGGCTCCAGGAATGGCCCACCCATCGTACCGGGTGCTGAGCATGGCTGGGAGTCGGGCCATCCAGAAGCCGTTCGCACCATGGTCGTGGATCACCATTGGCTAGCGGAAGGATCACCGGGGCCGCAAGGATGTCTCATGCTCAATGCGTGTCATCACAAGCCTGTAGCCACCGCCTCTCTATTGACATGGGTGCTCTGCCGTCCGTTATGGTCCGGGGCCCAGCAGCAGCTCGCACAAGATCAAATCGACTACGTCGCAGTACTCGGCACAATGGGCGACCTGAGCGTCAATGTCGAGTGGGATCCACCATTCCCAGATCTCGTACCAGAAGTGAAAAAGTGGACAAAGAAGCGACTCGGCTCTGCCATTGCTCTGCTCAACGCGCCTCGTCGAACACCCGACTTCGACGTCATCACCGCCTGGTCTGCGCTACTCGCCTCGACCTCTCCGCTCACCATCCTCGATCCCGCCACCAACAAGCACGCTTTACGGCTGTACGAGGCCCGCGATGCCGTGGGGCTCGAGACCGAGCGCTGCACACACACCCCGCCCAAATTTTCCAAAGACGGCCGCGTAGCGCTCCTCCGCATCACCTCGGCATACCAGGTCCATCCGTCCATCGCAACTCGCTGGACCGGCGCGCTGAAGAGCAAGAACCTCCAAGTGGTCATGTGCGCCAACGACGGCTACAACCCCGGCCTCGTCAATTTCAGCTGCCGCATCGCCCAGGTGGCCAAAAAGCGCGGCGAGGAGGTCAACATCATCGAGGTGCTCAATAGCTACGCCGACACGGACCCGGAGTGGAAGAAGGAGGTGATGCAGGCCGTCGGAGGCAATGCGTTCAATGGGCATCCCCAGGCAAGCGGCGGCATCTTTCCTAACGAGCATTGGGACAAGTTTTATGATCTGATGCAGATCGGCGTCCCGCCGGATGGCTCGATCAAGGAAAGCGTTTCAAAAGGCAAGAAGCTGCCAACGCAGAAGAACAACTTGTTGGCAATGGGCTTTTCAACAAGTCCAAAGAAGAAACGGGAGACCACAACGTCATGATTCACTCGACCCTTCTTGCAATCACAGCCATACACCGCTCGCACCACCACCTTCCACTTGGATATTGCGTTGCTTCTATTCCCGTGACGTTTGATGCAGCCGCACTAAGCAGCCTTTTAGTCGTGTCCGATGATATGAGCCAGCTCGAGCATCTGCCTGTACGTGTAGACGCTAAGGTCGATCTTCCTCAAAGCGCTGTTCGACCAATCCCTGGATGTGTTTGCGATCATCTCGCCTAGCGCTTGGCCTGTCGGATCGTTGGTGAAGTAATCGAGCAAGATAGGAAGCTCCTCCATGCCCTTGGAGACCGGGACGTAGTGAAGCCACGGCACGATGCGATCATCATGCCATTCCACGTAGATGGTCTGCTTGAACACCAAGCTGTTGCTGTCAAGCAACCGGTAGAAGCGACAGGACATCGAGTTGCCATCGATATCCATGAGGAATTTGTTCCGGAACGCAAACGACGAATCCTGATGGGCCGCAAGGGGGAATGTCTTCTCCCATTCTGCACAGCGCTCGGGATCGTTCTGGCAGCCGTGCAGACCAACAAAGTTCATGTCGATCGCTTCTGGGTCGAGCCGCGAGAGAGCTGAGAGCTGAAGCTGCGTGAACGTCTTTGGCATCTCGGGCAGCTCGACGCGCTTGACATCGTCTTGCGTAAAGGTTCCGGGCAAGCTTTGCCCCTTGTAACGTGCCGCAAGCTCGGCAGCTTTTTTCTGCATCTGAGCGCCCATCATGACAAGGCGCTCGCGGTGTCCGTAGTAGTGTGGCTTCTTGCCACGCCTAGATCCGGTGTTGCTACCACGCCAGTAGATGCGTGCCCTCTTGTCTCGGTACGCCACGTGGTCCGAGTCTTTGCCGCTCGGATTGAGACCCCAAAGACGATATCCATCGGCTCCGTAGCACCACGAAGCCGTGGTGATGTCCTGAAAGCTCGAGATCTTGGTGAGAGACAGGACCGGAACAGTAGAGTTGAAGCAGCCATTATGGACGCGGAAGATGCCATGCTGGTTCATCCAATCATGCGTATGCTTGCAGAAGTCGACTGACGGACGATCGCTGGTGACGGACGAGGTTGTTTCGGTGTTTCGTGGACAGCCGATGGTCAGATGATCCATTGCATCAGGGTCACCGGATGTGCCAACCTCGATCACTGTTGTGTCGTTGACATCTTCGACCTCGCCCGGTTTAGGACCGCAGACACGATGGTTGTCATCCCAGTTCTGCAGAACGCTGAAGTCGGGAAGTTTGTGAACGAAGGGTTGGAGGATGCCCTTGAAAGCGTTGACGGTCCCGTGCTTTGCCCCGGTCGAGACAGTGCCGTTTTTGAAGTCCCACTGGTGTAGTTCCCACATGCCGGTCTTGCGACCGTTCTTCATTCGCTGACGCAGGACATGGGCTGGAATCTTGCGCAGAGGTGCAAGATCTTGCTCGAGCTGACCGTAATCATCAATGATGATCGCGTTGTTGGCCTTTGCGAAAGTGAACCAGTCTTGAAAGCCAGGCGGAGGCTGTCGATTGTACTGCTCCACGTATCGCTGCACCGCCTGCTCGTAGGTTTGCGATTGGCGCGCCACCATGGCATCGAATTTGCGTTGGGCCAGCTCGACATGACATTTGATGGCGACTTGGGGATCAGAGAAGATGCGAGGACAAGTGTCAGCAAGCTGCAAGCTCGGTTGACTTGCCACCTGGCTGCCAAAACCGCCAACGCCAACATCTCTGGAGCGCGAAAAAGAGTACGAGAGCGTTAGACCGTACAAGACGCATGCGATGATGATGAATCTCTTGCACAAACGATGGCGGAAAAGGTCTTGAAGGGACGCTAATATACCCTTGGGCATGTTGTTGTCAGCTTCCGACCAGGGCTGGCCGGTTGTGCCTCTTGATGTTGTGGGCGGCGTGGAATGCTTTGACTCGAAGAGGTCAAAGACACGCTGTCGCAGAGACTGACTGGGAGCCCGACCGTTTGGACGCAACCACGCTGGTTGATTGGCGGCGAGCGATGGCGGATAGCTTGAGATGGAGGACGAGGATGAGGACGAGGCGGATTTGGTACCGTCTGTATTGGCGTGATGATGTTGCTCCATGGCGGCAGCAGGGCCGATGAGCCTCAGAAGACGGCAAGCGTAGATGAAGGTCGGATGGTTAGCTTGACAAAGCACAACAGCTCGCCTCAGTGACAACTCGACGAGGAGCAATCTCAAAGACCTCGGTGATGGCCTCGCCGTGCCGTGCCGAGCAGATGGGCAGCTCTTAGGCTTTGCAAGGATTCATTCTACTTTGGGACAGGTTGCGTGTCCGAGACAGGGACGGAAGCCACAGTTTTGAACCCAAGTCGCTCGGCGAGGGCTGCAATTGACTTGGATTGCCTGTGCATGTTGCGCCCGAATCAAGGGCTGGACAGCTTAGAATGAGACAGACCGCGACACGATTGTCAAAGAGGGCACGCTGAATTCGATTCGCTTAGGCACGGGAAGCGGGAAGCTCTGCATGCATGAGCACTATTGTTTTTCACTTCTATTAATCAAGTCTTGCAGCGCGGCTTCTTGTTCATCAGGTGCAATCGCGTGTACTCTATCTGCTGCCAGATCAAGCGACGAGAACCTTGTCTTGCAACATTCCAAGCGACGGTGCACAAAAAAAATTGGGCTGCCCCAGTCGACTGTGTACCGAACCTCTACTGTAGACCGGCATTGACCCAGTCTGAGACCACAAGGGTCTGTTGCTCCGTCTCGTCTCGTGTCCGGCTTGCTCGGTCGGACAAACGAATGCGCGCGCCTCTTCCGCATTCCAACGCTTCTGAGGCCAATTCAAAGCCTTTGTTCTTGCAAGACTATATAGCTCCCCATACCCTTGTTTGAGTCTGTCTCTCACTCGGACAACGATCCCTGCACACCCCTGGCCCCATCACCAAACGCAAATGCCAAACCCGGACAAGCTCGAGCCATACCACGACAGTCCCTCACAGAGCAAAGCTACCCTCTCGGAAATGTCAGACTACGAGAGCCTTCCGCAGGACTCAAACGAGGTCGAGGGCGCCAAGCTCTTGCCTCGCGAATCGCACGACTACGAGATGGAGGAGGCAGGAGCTCCGCGATTGCGAGACTACCGTTCGCACAGCAAGACTTCGGTTCGCAGCCTCTTGCTCTCGCAACTTCAGAGCGGCTGGTTCAAATTGGGCTTGATGCTACTCGGTCTCGTTTGTTTCGGCATGCAAATCGGCATCTTGCTACGACCAGGTGCTCGAGTGCAAGCAGCCGATTCTCGCTGGCCTCGCAAGGAGTTGGCCAAAATCAACAAGATCCATTATCTCATGCCAGCGACCAAAGCCACGCAGAACTTCTGCTTCTGCCTTGCTGCTGCCGTCATGAACGACGCCGAACCAACAATCTTGAGCTGGGGATTCCCTCTCGTTCAACCTGATGTCTTCTTCGAAAAGGTGCGTGCTGTCCACCAATTCCTCGTCGACCACGCCGACGACAACGACATTGTCATCTTTGTTGATGGCTTCGATGCTCTTCTTCAACGCTCCGTGCGGGAGGTCGCGGCTGAGTTCATCGTATCTGGTGAGCGCATGCTCTTTGGCGCTGAAAAGCATTGCTATGGAGGCACCCCACCATCCGACGAGATGCCCTACTGCAACGTGCCGGAAGCGCCCTTCACAAAAGAGGACATCTGGGGCAAGGAGAACCGATGGCCTACCTCGACCTCTCAACAAAAGGCGGTCCCAAGATACCTCAACTCTGGTACCATGATCGCATATGCAAAGGATGCTCGCGAGCTGTATGCCGCCGTGATCCATTACTGGAAGAACGACACCTGGGGCAAGAAAGTCTGGGACGATCAAACCATCTTCGCCGTCATGTACTACCGACAGCAGATGCAGATCAAGCTCGATTTCGAAGGCCAACTCATCAAGCCCTTGTGGGCGTGCGAAGACGAATTCGAATGGCAGCCGCGCATCGCATCCCAAGGCACACGAAAGGAGATGCTCAGTTTGCCACCAGACGAGGCGTCCAAGCTGCTTTCGGCTCAAACTCTCAACGGCACGCAGCCATGGCTCTTGCATAGCACCATCTCAAAATTCATTCCGGGCATTTTGCATCTCCCCGGCTTCGTCAAGCCTTGGATGATGCCGCAGATCCAGTCGCGCTTCTGGTGGAGTGGCAGCACAGTGGACCGAGCTCTGACTCGTCGAGTGCAAGCAGTGCTCAGCAAAACGACAGTCATGATGGCCTCGCCCAACACCACAAAGCCTTTCTCTGAGTTGTGCGATAAGCACTTCCTGCCAGGCAACTACACACCCAAGGCGTTGCCGGACAAGCATAAATACTAGTCGCTCGCCTACTGGCTCTGCATCTTAGACATTGCAATTACTTGATCTTCAAGTGAACCTTCTCGACAAAGCCCGCCAGATCGCTCTTTCTCACCTGAATGCTGAACGTCTGAAAGCGATCGTGTCGGACTCGCGCGCCGCTCATTTTGGCCGCGTGCTGAAAGGCGGCGGTGAAGTGGTTGTTCTCGACCATGCCGTGGACCGCGCTGCCTGTGGAGCCCAGCACCAGGAAGCTGTCCTTGGCCGGGTGTAGGGCGGCTAGGATGAACGGTAGGGGCGCGTACGCTGCAGCGTTGTTGCCGCCCTTCTTCTTAGCAGCCGCCTGGGTCTGCTGCTCGACAATGATGTCGCGTAGCGAGGTGGTGAGCCAGTTTGCGAGGCGGGCGAGCACCTCGACGTTGGCAAAGAGCTCCAGGTCGGAGCCGTCCTTGAGGATGGCCAGGCGGAAGTTTTTGAGCGTACGAATGCTCTGATTTGTAATGAGTCCGATACCGCGGGCGACGATCTTGCGGTGCAGTGCCTGGCTGAGTAGCAGCGACGAGCGGAGCAGATCGACCGACGTGGAGCGACTAAAGTCGAGCGCGCGGTAGGCCTCGTAGAAGTTGGCGATCCATACCTGCCTCTCTGCGGATTCGAGGGCGGCAATGTCCTCGGCGGATGCCCCGGCCTGCGAGGCGATCGCGTCCAGATCCAATCCGGCATTGGCACCCGCTTGGTCCTTGCCGCTGCCAGCGGAGGTAGTGGCGGCGATGGCGGATGTGATGCTGTCTGTGAGAGTGGTCCCGAGCGACCAGACGCGTTTGGTGGCGAACAGTTCTGAAGTCTGCGCATTGGGATTGGCAGGGTTGAGATTGGCTGCGTAGCTGTTGCCTAGTGGCGCACCACCGCCGGAGCTGGCAGAGGCGAACACCATTCCTGGCGTTTCGACTTCGATCTTGACCCCATGTGCCGCGACGAGCAGAGCCGAGACGCCCTCCACCACGTCCGCTGCTCCCAAGGGGGCGGTGCGGAACCCGAAACTGCGCTCGAACCCACGGTAGGTTAATTCGGTGAGACCGTACTCAGGCGCGATACCCTCGAGTTTGCGCACCAGGCTGCGACGCAGGTCAAGCGGCATGTGCGTGTAGTTCTGACGCACAGCGGTGAGGGAGAAGCCCATCTTGGCCATCAGTCCACGCAACTTGGACAAGCCGCGCTCGCGCCACACGCCCAGCTTGGCGGCAACGTACGCTGTGTGGTACATGGCCGTCTCGAGGCTCCAGTGCCGGTACAGAGTGAAGCGTAGCTCGGACGGAATGATGCGGATGGAGCGGTCATCGGCATCTTCGGATTTGGTGTTTTTTGAAATGACGGAGCGCAGCGTTCGGTTCTGGGCGCGAGAGGCTGCGGTGGATCGGCTCGTGGCGGCTTCTTCCGAGTCTGGGTCCTTGGAGAGCAGGTCGAGCGACCACGCTTCGGTGGGAGCGTTGGACGAGGTGGGCTCGATGGCGATGACTTCCGAAGCGTAGGCGGACGAGTAGGTCTCGTAGGTTTCGAAGTCGATGCTGTTCGAGAGATAGAGCGAGGTGAGGCCGATTATGGCGAGCCAGAGGGATTCGCGGTCCGCTCGACCCAGCGATTCACAGAGGAGATAGAGCATCGAAGAGACTGACATGCCGAAGCTCTCGCCTCGGTTGTAATAGCGCGTGAGAACATTCCGGTATCGATGGCGTTCTGCGTTGGTGAGCCGCGCGCTGGATGAGGTGGGAGACCGTTGACGATGCCGCCTCTTGGTGCTGTCGTGGGAGCGAGAGCGAGACGAGCGTTTGCGCTTGCCAGCTGGCCCATCCTCGTCGTCATCGTCGTGGTCGTCGCTGTGAGCAGAGTCGGCTGCACTGTCGGCGTCGTCGTCGTCGTCGTCCGAGTCTTCCTCTGAATCTGACTCGACGTCAAATTCGAGCTTTTCAAACGCATCCCTCTCGCCTCCCTGCCTGCACAGCTTGGTGGCAATCTCGCCGTCGTCCCAGCACCAGACTCTATCGTTGGCATGACTCGTCGCAAAGAGGTTCTCCAGATTCCATGGACGGTGCGAGTCGATGACATGAATTGTGCAGCTGGCTGGAATGTTGAACGTGGTCGGCAGACTGAGCACGGCGCCAAGGTTGATGAAGATGACCGAGCGTACATCTGTCGAGCTGGACGAGCTTGGCTGTTGTGCGTCTGAGTCTGATGCAGAGAACACGGTCGAAAGGGTGCTGAGCAGCGACCGGTACCCTTCGACTGGCACGATGCGGTGTGGAATGTCGTCTTGCAGCAGTAGTGAGGTGAGGATGCGAGTGGCGCAGACCGAGTCAACATCAGGCGAGCTGAGGATGAGCACGCTGGATACGCCTGGGCCGGCTGTTCGTGCTGCAGAACGAATGCGAGAGTAGGCCGAGGCATAGTCGTACTTGGAGGTCGAGGAGGAGGGGATGCGATCCGGATCGATATGTACGTCTACGAGCGACGAGTTGGGACACGCCACGACGACCATATTGGCGCTGCACGAAAGCAGTACACAGCTGTGGTACGGTGATGATTGGTGATGGTAGGTGGTTGAGAGGACATTGGATCTAGCCAGGTGCAGAGTGAGCAGTCAAGCAGCCGAGTGTGTGTGACTTTAGCAATGCTCTCTTGGCTGAGCTTCAAGTGTGATTTCTGAGAGAGCAACACGAGCGCGTCGAGTCGATCTTTTCCTTCGCGTTGAGTGTTTGTTTGCAGCACCAATTTCAAAGTCAGATGTCAGATCGAGAACGGTTTTGCGACAAGAAAAGAATTCTCGTGCGGCTCAGCTCTCGGCAGTCCAGGCTGAGCCGACTGAGCTGGAAGAAGAAAGGCAGCGCGCACTGTCCAGTCCAGTTGAGCCTCGAGCCTGATCTCCTCCTCTTTACCTTTCAACCACGCCCCTCATCGACAAGGCACACACATTCAACATGGCGCGGTCAAGCAGACCAAGCGCTGCTTCGGCGATATTGGTGCTCTTGGCCACTCTGCTGGCGCTGTGTACGAGCATGGCCAACGCAGTCTTACTCCCATCCTCCAACGACTGGATCAACTCCAACTACGTCAAGCAGATCGACCTCACTGGCTCAACATCGCACACCCTCACTACCATCTCGATCAGGCCCAAGTCGACACTATCGGCCGATGTGCTGCCGTACTACTTCCTGCTGAGCGCACACGAAGCCCAACACCTCTCGTGGAGCCGAATGACGATCAAGCCCGCGCTCGATTCGCCCCTCGCCTCCAGCTCCGAGTACAAGGGCGGTGTTCGACCCCTCATCGACTTTTCGCCGCAGGGCGCGATCGACGGTGATACAGACAGTTATCTGTTCGAAGCGCTGGTTCCGACAAGCGTGCTGGGTGCCGACGGCGCGACCTTGACGCTCGAAACCACGCTCAACCACATCACCACCCCGCTGCCCGAGACTGTCAAGCAGACCGACCCGCAGCTGTTCCTCTGGAACGGCGACGCCGCCATTCGCTCCCCCTACACCACCGACAGCGGTCGCATCAAGGTCAAAGCCGCCTCGCCCAGAATCGTCTCCTTCACCCCCGAGGACGCCACCAAGTCCGGCAGCATCGTCACCTATGGTCCTTTCGAACGCGTTGCGCCCTATTCCACCTCGTCACCTGTCGCCAAGGGTTCCGTACACTTCCAAGCGGACGCTCCTCGGGCAACCATCGTCACCCTCGATCGCACCGCCGAGATCAGCCACTGGGGCGATGCGCTCTCCATCACCGACCGCATGCTCCTCCGCAACGCTGGGCCCAAGCTCAAAGGACACTTTTCCAGGATTGAGCACCAGATGTCGTCCTTCTACAACCGCGCTTCTGGCTCCGCACTCTCCACCTTGACTTTTACACTGCCCGCAGGGACCAAAGACCCTTGGTTCATCGACCAGATTGGCAACGTCTCCACTTCACGTTTCCGCTCCTCATCGCCCGATCCGTCGCTACTGACCTCTACGGTTGGCATCCCTGCCACACAAGCGCTCATCTCCAGACTCTCGCTGCTGGAGCTGCAACCTCGCTTCCCGCTGCTCGGCGGCTGGAACTACACGTTTGGCATCGGCTACACGCTCCCGCTCTCTTCGGGTGGGTGGACCAAGCGCATCGCGGGCTCGGACGATTACCTTACCGCCATCCCTCTGTTCACGCCGCTCAAGGATGTGGCGGTGGACGAGCTGAGCACCACGATCGTGCTGCCAGAGGGCGCAACGCGGGTGAGCATCGAACTGCCCTTTCCCATGGACAACGTCGACAATGGCATCGTCAAGACGTATCTCGATACCATGGGCAGGCCGGCGGTGCAATTGACCAAAAAGGGATGCTCGAGCGAACATGCGCAGTTGGTCTATGTCAAGTACACACTGACACACCGGGCGAATATGGTCAAGGTGGCCGCGGTGGCGGTGGTGACGGGCGCTCTGCTACTCGCTACGGCGGTGCTGCAGCGAGTCGAAACCAAGATCAAGTGAGCTGCTCGCATAGATGAAATAGTGTAGACTCGCGATGCAACAGCAATCCCTGCGCCATTGACACCACGGAAACAGGTCCATACCGCGCAAAAGTTGACACAAGACCGTGGATGTGGAACGATCGTGAGACGGTGAGATTGACGGTGCACGAAGGTCGAAACGCACCCATGTGCCATGATCGAGCAGGCGAGGGTCCGACTGCACCGAAAGTTGCTCACCTGCGTTCCCATTCCCAATGGCTGTAGTCTGGACCAACGGGGTTGTGAGCGCTCAACCAAAGAGCCGTCCCATCTGATCCAAGATGGGCTCGCCGCCACCTCCACCTCCATCCACACTGAAGAAATCCAGATCCTTCATCATCCATTCCCAGCTCGGGTCTTCGAGCGCGCCAGGAAGTTGGTGCGCGAACCACGTTGCTGGGCTGTTAAGCGCTGCTGGTCCTGCTGCGCTCTGCCAGTTCTGCGAAGGTTCAGCGGGATGGTGGTGGTGCGGGGGCACAAACCGGCCCACAGACTCGGAGGATGGATGGTGCGGATTGGCGGGCGACGGAGCGGGGGCCGACCAGCCTCCCAAGCCGCCCGAGGTCGGAAGTGACCCGTGGGGTGCGGCAGGGTGCGAGGGCTGCGGCGAAAACATCAGGTTCGACGAGTAAAAGTGCGAGGCTCTGGTCCCTTGTTTGCCTGTCGCCGTCGCCAGATTGGCATGCGGCACAGACGAGCCGGGTCCACCGTGCGGACGATGTGGAAGCGGATGGTTGTGGTCCCGCCTCAGATGGCGATCTTGACCATCCATCGTGTCGGTAGCCGAGGATGTAGGGTGAGCATTGATGGTCGGATCGCTCTTCGGGTTTTGAGCGCTGAATCCACGCCCAACAGCAGCCCTCTCTGTCTCGCCCTCCACCTCCTCTCCGTCGTCCTCCGGCTCGAACCGGGCCAGCACCCCTCGCAGAAACACGCTGTACTTGCTAGCGATGCTCCGACCTCTCCTTCCGCTCTTGGATGCGCCGATCGCGTCCAGCTCCTTCGCCGTCATCCTTGCCAGGTTCACCACGCGTTTCGCGCTGACAAAACCAAAGTCCACACCCGAGTTCGGTCCGTCCCTTTGGCGGATAGCCTTCCTCGCCAGATCCAGCGCGAATACCACCGCATAAACGGTGGACACGATCGTCGAATTGGTGATGTGATCCATGAGCCCACGCTGGGACCGGTCGATAAACGTGGCCATGTAGTTGGTGCAGCTGATGTAGCAGTGGCGGTAGAGATGGGTGAGTTCGGGCGTGACGTCGACGTTGTAGCTGATGGGCAAGGGGAGGGCGTAAGTGACGAGGGCGGCGTAGTCGAGCCAGAGGGGGCCGGTGATCTGGAGCGGTGTTGGGGTCGAGCTTGCCATCGAGGACGAGAGCCATCGCTCCTCCCACCGTTTGAGATCCATCGAGACCGCGTTGCGGAAGTAGCTGAGTTGGAGCGAGAGCTGGTCCCTTTCGGCGGTGCTGAGGACGTCTTGGGCGTCGTCGCCTTCGGCTTGGTGCGTTGTGTCCGAGATATTGTCGCCAAGCCGGCGTCTTGCACCCAGACTTCGCAGCACGTGCGTGTTGAAGTGATCCGACTTGTCAATCATCACCCGCCGCAGCTCGACTTGAGCCACTAACACTTCGTCCTGCCTCAGCGCACAGTCCATGCGATGCCATCGCGAACAGTGTGCCACCACGCCCTCGTCCGCCAGATGCATACGTTGACCCGTCTGGCTCGCCAGCGTCTTTTCGAGGTTCCATAGGTTGATCCACAGCCGTTCCGTATTGCGCAGCTGGCGCTGGTAATGGTCCCTTGCGGCGCCCGGTGGTAGCGAAGATGACGAGGTGGAGTACGAGTAGCAAGTCAGGTTGCATCCGAGCTCGGTGGCGATGCGGATGGCGGTGCCGAGGAACAGCCAGGTCTGGTCGGACATAGCGCTGTCCGACATTGGCCGATACGACGCCAACAGGAAAAAGGCCTGCGCCATCTCGACGTTTTTGTAGTCGGAAGCGGTGAGCCAGGTGATCATGCCCTCGTAGTGTTTGCGCAGTGTCAGCGCCAGCGAGGCCGAATCCGTCTGGACTGCGGGGTCGGGGGAGGACTCGAACTCGGCAGAGAGCGCGCAGATGACGGTCAGCAGAAAGGCAGAGTGCTTGCGGATGTACGTAATGGTCGAGAGATCCGGGTCGAAGATGTGCATAAAGGTGCCGAACGAGGCGTAGAATGTCGAGACCAGGCGAGTAGCTTGGGCGAGCGAGAGAAGATGCAAGTCGATTGGGTCGTGCTCGGGGGTATTGTCATAGACGGGATGGAAGGCGCCACGGGAGAAGTACGTCGAGGCCCAGGACGTTGCGGTGGTGTTGCCCCTCGAGACGGTCTGCTGAGGGGGTCGAGAGCTCGAGGCGTCGGCATTCGAAGCGGGGGATTTCGAGCGACGTCTTTTCCTCGCCGTATCGCTTCTGAGCTGATCGCTCGCCTCCTCGTTCTGGGCCTGACTGCTCGAACCGCTTGCTACCTTTGCGTGTCCGTCCTCATCGTCCTTGTCCCCATTTCCCTCTTCCAGACTCACCTGCATCCTCAAACCAGAGCTTCTACTGCTCCCCTCCGACCTGTGATGTTTCGCAATCAAGCCTCTCCTCTCGCTCTCCTCACTACTTGCTTGAGCCAGGAGCTTGAGCGGATTGCTCAGAGTGGGGAACTCGTCTGGTACCCTTGCTACGGAGGCGTGATCTTCCAGATCGACCAGCATGTTAAAATCCGATCTACCCTTGTGCACACTCATGGGAACGACGGGCGGAATGGGCGTGCCGCGACCACTGCTGCCGTCCCCTGCGTTCAGCACGGAAGGTGTGCTTGCCTCGCGCTCTCTTTTGACCTCTTTGGCACCTTGATCTTGTCGCAGATCTGTAGTGATCGCGTTGCTCTTGTCGAAAAACTTGCTTCGCCGCAGCTGCCACATCAAGGTTTCGATCAAGTTGCCGGCATCTGGATCGCCGACCTCGTCGTTGAGCTCCCTGAGCTCAGTTAGCGTCCTGTCTAGAAGCTCGAGTCTTCTGAGGATCTGTTGGAACTTGATTTTGCCTGGTTTGCGACCGCGCTTGTGCGTGCGATAGAAGCACGGACGGTCGAGCTTGAGGCATCGCGTGCAGTCGGACGAGGATGGGTCGGGAGAGGGAATGCATTTCACCTTGGCTTCTCGACATGGCTGACAAGAGACCTTCTTTTCCGTAGTCACCTTATCTGGTTTGTCGGCGGACGGGTGGAGGGGGTGCTGAGAGGTGGAAGCTGTAGCCTCATTGTCGGAGTCGTCAACAGAGTCGTCGTCGTCGTTGTGGTGGCTGTGTTGCTGCTGCTGCGGCTGCTGCTCTGGCTCTTGCTGCAAGACCGAGACCATATTGACTTGGTGGTTCAGATATAGGCTCGAGGCATCGCATCAGAACTCATCCAGTGCAACCGCTCAAGCTCAGCCAGCTCGGCTCTTGGACGGCAATCTACTGAATAAGTATTTTACTCAGCCTCGGAACTGCACAACATTTTTGGCATGTCGAAACCTGGAAAGGATGCTTCGGTCTAACAAGTCATTCTTCAGCCTCGACTGGCGCGCTCTTGTCACTGCTGCCAGCCCTAGGCACGTAGACGTCGCGGATGGAGACAACAGCAACCAGTCGCAGGCTGCACAAGCTACACAAGCTGGTCAATTCAGCCGCCGTGGATTGACTCGTGAAGACTTGTGTTACGGTTAAGACGATGATATTGAGTAAGTGCAGGATGAGTCGCTGACCAGGACACGCGAGTTCAGCTCTGTGCGTGGTAAAGCTGGTCCGCGTATTCGATCAAGACTCGAGCAAAGGCCAGAGATACGTCGATCCTACGCAGCGTGTTCTGAGCCCATCGCGCCGATGCTGCTGCAATCTTGCGAGCTGTTTCGGGCCCCTGCGGATGATTCTGGAAAAAGTCGAGCATGTAGGGCAGCTCGTTGCTCTCGATACGGAGATCCAAGGGCACATAGTGGATCCAGGGAACGATGCGCTCGTCGTGCGACTCGGACCAGATGGTCTGCTTGAAGACAACGGCGTTGGTCGAGAGGAGGTGGTAGAAGCGGCAAGACATGGATTGGCCGTCGCTGTCGAGGAGGTACTTGTAATGGTTGATCGTGTCGCGCACTTCATAGCCGGTCACGGGGAAGTATTTGGAGTAGACCTTTTGCACCTCGACCGCGGCGGGTCTGTAGGTGTAAAAGCCAACGTTGAAGGTGTTGGGCCCAAGCCGCTTGATCGTTTCTACGAGCTCGTGGTCGTTGTAATCAAACAGCGGAAGCGTGTTGTTGCCGACATGGACAGAATCGCGCGTCGGCACGATGGTCCTGTTAGGGGCAAATTTTGTGTCGAAGGCATCTCGCTCGACACCGTGGGTGAGCTTGGCGTATGCTTCACGCAGCTGCTTGGTGTAGCGACCCATTCGATGCCGATGACCACCCGCCCAATTTTCCGGCGTCGGAGCCAAGCCGGTGAAGGCGCCACGCCAATATAGACTGTCCTCTTTGTCTTCCCAAGAAACGGGGTCCGCCGAGCCTCGATAATCCGGAACCGAGTAGCAGACGTTGGGAGCGATGATGTCAGCGAAGTTAGAGAGCTTTGCTCGGGAGAGCACGGGTACGAGCTTGTTGAGCGGACCGAATCCGTCGGGCGCCTGAAAGAACCCGTGGCGGCGGGCGATACCAGTACGAGAGTCCTCGCAGTAGTCGAGAGGAGATAACAGAGCATCCCAGGATCTGGCGGGTGCAATATGATTGGAAGGGCATGCGCGCTGCAAAGCCTCTGTTGGGTCTTTGCCTCCTATCCATTCCAAGTTCATGGGATCCGACTCTGACCGAGCGGTGGGATGGGGCATCTTGGGCTCTGAGTACCAGTTGAACGGGATGGTAAAGTCGGGAATGATGTGCTGAACCGGCTTGAGAAGCTCGATGACGGAAGTGGCCGAGAGGGAGCCTCGGTCGGGACCAAAGATGACCGCTTGACCGTCGACAATGCTGAGTTGGCCCTGACCGGGATCGGCCACGACGATCTTGGCTTCCAGGAGTCTGGCTTTGAGCTTTTCGCCCACGAGGCCGGACTGGACGTAGAACTGGATGTCAGTATTGACCTGGTCGTAGTCGTCAATAATGGTGACATTGTTTTCGAGAGCAAGTTGGAACCACTTTTCCATGCTAGGGGAAGATTTTCGGTTGTAACGGCGCTCGTATTCGATCACGGCCTGATCTAGCGTGCGCGATTGACGAGCGACGAGCTCCGAGGCAAGCTTTTCGGCGTAATCAACCTTGCACTTGATGTCATGGATATCGGCATGATCGCACCTGTCAAGGATGTCGTCGATGGATTCGCGGGCCTTGTGATACCTGGCAGTGGGCGATGTAGTGTAGTAAGACGAGACGCCCTTGTGGGAGACGCCGAGGCGTCCAGCGAGGATCAATAAGAGGCCCAGCGCGCCGAGACCACCAGCGATCTTCCAGGCGAGCTGACTCTTTGGCGAACCAGACGGACCAGCAGTGCGATATATAGATGTGCTGCTTGGGGAAGCGGATCGATAGCGCTGCGAGCTAGATTCATCAGCGCTGCCATCCGATGTGTAGGGAGCGAATGCGTTGTTTCTGAGACGCGAGGAGGAGACGTCGCCGCGATCCAGCTTGAGATCGCTCATTTGCATCGACATGGTGCCAAAAAGCCGAGCTAGAGCAGCTGTTGAGGCTGCGATAGGTGGATGCGTTTGGCAGCAGCTGACGCCCACTTGAGTGGGCTCGAGTCGTGAATGTACCCAAACAAACGGCGAGCCGAGGTGCGATTGATGATGGCTGTGAACGCTTGTGGTTACGTATCAAGATGGTGTTGCTGTCTATGTACGCCTATCTATCCAGCTTGGCATCGTCACGTCTTGTTGGTACGAGTGCGAACCATCCCGGTCATTTGTTTCTCCCGTGCGCAAGGCAAGAAGAAGGGTCGGTCAGGAAGAAACCAATTTGATTATACGTTCATGCAGGTCTTGCCTATTGTTATCAGCTGTCCTTGCGCTCTGCCCTGAATCCAACGAGGCCTCTTTTGAATGGCATTTCGCACACCGACCCATAGAAAAGGGAGAGAGCGCTGCACGAGGGTCGGACGAGCGTTTGAAACCCTTCCCGTCCTGCCTTGACGTGCATGAAACAAGGAAATTAAAAAATGAATTCCAGCCTTGCTTCTCACTGCAGCTCGCTCGGCTAAGACAAAATAATAAATGGACCCTAACAATACAGCTCCCTTGGCTGGCCAGTCCCGTGTCGTCCTCCTCGTCCCGCGGCTTCTCGATTCGCTTGTCAAGACCTTGATCGCGCCCTCGATCCTCCTACACCTTCTTGTGTTCCCCCCTCCTTTCCCTCACTTCCGCCTACACATCCCGCGCTCCCTTCCTTGCTGCTCGCCACCACCACCTCGTTTCGGTGACTCTCGGTCTGGATCATCTCCACGCGTAACCGCTCTCTCGCTTTCCTTTGGCCGATATCTCACAAGCAAAGCAGGCACCATGACCGCTGGTAGCGCCATGGAGGAAGAGATCAAGGGGCAGCCATCGCGTCGACCGTCACGCGAAGCGAGCCCCGACGTCACATTAGAGAAGTCGTCAAGCACGCTCCCACTTCACTCGTCAGGCTCGCTTCGTCCGAGCAACTTCAAGGTGCTCGGCAAACTCGGATTTGTCCCTGGTTGGGAAGGTCTGCGAGGCTTGGCCGTGTCCATGGTCATGTACTCGCACGTCGCATTGCACAAGGAGATGATCGGCACCATGGGTGTGGGCATCTTCTTTGTCCTCTCCGGTTTCCTCATCACGGGCGTGCTCGTCTCGCTCATCGAAAAGTACGATCAAGCAAGGCAACAAGCGTCGGGCACATCTGAAAAGGTATCCTTGGGCGAGCGCTTGTCGTATCTGCCGCGATTCTACTTGGATCGATTCGTACGCCTGACGCCTGCCATGGCCCTCATGGTGGTTATCGTTACGTATCAGTGCCGCTTCTACCCCACCATTCGCGCCGACGCATTCGCGGCGTTCTTTTATGTGCACAACTTCTTGCCCAAGCAGGTGGACGAGCCAAGACTCATGTTCCCTGGCATGTTCGAGCACACCTGGTCGCTCGCGGTCGAGGAGCAGTTCTACATTTTCTGGTCGTTGGTCATTGCCTTTATCGTACCGCTTTCGCAGCGTCGAAGGGCTATGGCTCTGGGCGCGCTCATCTCGGTGAGCTTCTTCGTTCGACACTACAGCGGCTACGCTTTCCTCAGTGACCACATGTACGGCATCGACTATCGCTACGCCTACACCGCCAACGCCTTCAAGATGTTTATCGGATGCGCCGGCCGTCTGCTGCCGATGCCCACCCTCTGGACCAAAAAGTGGTTTGGGTTCGTCAGCACCGTGACGTTGCTGTTGGGCGTCTACTTTTGGGGATGGACGCTGATCTCGTGGGGCTACGATTATCGCACCGAGGGCGCGTGGCTGGAGCTGTGGACCTCGATCTTGGTCTTGATGGTGGTGATCGGCAGCGTCAACGGCAACGTGATCCTCGAGTCACAGATTTTGCGATTCCCAGGACGCATCTCGTACTCGTGGTACCTCTGGCAGTTCCCGTGCCACGCCATGGTGGGATGGCCTGCCAACAACTACGGACCCACGGGCCTCGCATTCGCCATTGCGACTTTCACAACCTTTGTGATTGAAGAGCCCATCAGGAACCGGTATCACGTTTGGAGGAACGCCAGAGCTGCGTCACAAGAAGACAAGCCTCATACTCGACGCCAGGAATGAATGGCTGGTGCGTTGCTCTCACTAGGGCTCGCCTTGAAGCTGCTCTTGGCGCGTTCACCTATGCATTCGTCTCTGTCTCTGTCCCCGTTTCCATCGCCGCACCTTCATCAGTAATCGCAAAGCTTAGAGTATGCTTACGAGACGCATCCGAGACGAGAGCGCTTGCATGACGCACCGCCGATCATGGGTTCGTACGGATGAGAATACTTGGCGGCTCTGAGGCCGGTCGCTTGCAGCCGTTCCGAGAAGACGCACGAGAAAGAACGCCGAGCGCGCGAGCAAGTGAGTGAGTCTCGTTGCTCGAAGATGGCGCAAAGGCTGAGAAATGGCAGGCGTGCTCGCTCGGTTATGCACACCAATCCGATCTACCCCAGTAAGCGCTGCTAAACCTGTTGAGCTGTCAGATGTGGAACACCACTCGTGCTCACCCTTTGGGCATCCGTGCTTTGCGAGTACATTCAAGCAGACAAGACAACCGATGACGATTGCCAAGATGTGTCGGTCAAAACACACGGGACAGAGTGGCTGGCTGTGGGACAGCAGATGGGGCGACAACCAACTCCGAGGCGCGTACATACGACGACAGACACACGAGACACGGGACGCTCTTCTTGGAGAACACAAGGCCGAGCACCGAGCATCGAGCACCTATCATCAGAGAAAAATCGAATTCGATCGGCTTTTTTGTTTTTCTTAATTCGTTTTTGTTTTTCAAAAGCGGACTTTTGCGCCAGCTCAGCAGGCGTTGGTTCCTGCGCGAGGCGTCCCGCGTTTGGCTGTCTTGCTGCTGCGAACTGCTGGCCGCTGCTCACCGTCTAATCAACTTAGCGTTTTTTTTGGTCAAGATCATCGATTCGGTCTAAGGTTTCAGCATGAAATTCGCCTTGTCCCGGGGGTGCGCTCCAAGCCACCACGGACCTCGTGCTTCCCGCTCACTTCCCCGTGTGAGACGGCTTCTTGCAGATCGTTCAGAATCAAGTTGCTTCCACCAAGCCGGCCACAGTTGGGGCTCAATGCCCTTTGCAACGTTGTGAGACTGTCATCCCTCTCTATGGCGTCTTCTCTCTAGAAACCAACTTGACGCCACTGAAGCCGGCCTCAGCACGGGCATTCTCGTGGGTGCATCAGAAGCATTGAAGCTGTGGATCGACTTCGCTTGAGCGGCATCTATAGCTTCCGCTTGCAATTTAGCCGTGGACCCTTGTGCGAGCGCGGCGAAGCAAGAGCGAGAGGGAGAGAGAGCAGCCCAGACTCTCGCATCGCCCTCCTCGGCGTGTGTTCTTGCAGTCGTCTCGTCAAGGCCAACAGATAGATCCACGCTCATCAACTTTACCATCACCATCATCGACCCGTCTGTTGCGATCGTCCATCGTCTCGTCACCTTGTGTTGGCTTGAATCAAAGCCGCACTGATCCAATCCGTCGTCAGCTGGCTCTCGACCGCTTGTCAAGCCGTACGCGATTCTCCTCTTGGCCATCGCGAACTTGATTGCTGCGAGTAGCGCAAGGCCCAACCGCAGCATGTCGACCTCCGACGCATCGAGCCATGCCTTCAAAAAGTGGGCCAGCTTGCTCGTGCTCATCTTCTTCACTTCGGTCACCAGCATCGTTTCGCAACGCTCGCGCGGCGCCGGTCAGGCAAGGTACTCGATCGCAACTTCCGTCTTCATGTCGGAGCTCTTCAAGCTCTCGCTCGGTTTCGCCATGGCAGTATGTTCCAAACGAACACAGACTGCGCCCGCCACTGATGGCACCACGCTGCCACTCTTCTCGGAAAAGAGGCCTTCGCAAGATTCAGACGACGCCTCCTCTTCCTCCTCCTCCTCCTCGGACGGACGGCCTGTCTCGCCTGTCTCGCCTCGGTCGCCTCCCATGGCTCCGACAGCGCCATCCTTGCAAGACAAAGTACGTCATGTGTTTGGCGAGATCTACTGCCCCTCGGCGTGGATGATGGGCGTCCCTGCTCTGGTCTACGTCTGCCAAAATATGCTCCAGCTGGCCGCCAACTCGTACCTCAGCTCGATCGCCTATCAAGGTCTCTCGCAACTCAAGCTAATTACGGCTGCCGTTATCAGCTCGTACCTCTTCCGCACCACACTGCTTTCATCGCGACAGTGGCTGTGCTTGCCCATCCTCTTGACTGGCGTCGTGTTCTTGGTGCAGAAGCCCATTTCGCACCACGATGTCATGGATGCGGCAGCCATGCTCAGCTCGACCGAGCCCGGGTTTGACTCGCCTTTCAAGCATCGTCTAGCTGGCTCCACCGCCTTGCTGGGCAGTGCAGTGGCCCTGGCGCGTCAACACGCAAGCGCACAGTTGGCGGTGGGAGCCTTGCTCATGGTGCTCGCCTGCACCTGCGGCAGCTACGCCGGCGTCTACATCGAGACCAA
This sequence comes from Kalmanozyma brasiliensis GHG001, assembly GCF_000497045.1. NCBI lineage: Eukaryota > Fungi > Basidiomycota > Ustilaginomycetes > Ustilaginales > Kalmanozyma > Kalmanozyma brasiliensis. Next base: position 8,515 of record NW_015961957.1, on the reverse strand, counting down.
ATTGAAGACGAGCATGTCGGTTCCTCTGTCGGTGCGCAACGCTCAGCTCGCCACGTTTGCAATGATCACCGCCGGCGCGGCTGTGGTGTTTGAGGCCATCGCACAGGCAAGGTGGGCGCCTTTTAACAACTTTACCGCGCTGGCTTGGTTTACCGTGGTGCTGCGTGGCCTCGCCGGCTATGTCGTATCCGCCACGTTGCGATACGCCGACACCATCATGAAGGGCTTTGCGACCAGCCTGGCCATCATCACCACCATCGCCATGGAAAGCATCCTGACCTCGCAACTGCCCTCGTCGACCCAATTTGTGGGAAGCTCGCTCGTCTTGGCGAGCACGTATTGCTATATTCGCGTCGGCGCAGCTCGCAAACCATAAGTTCCTTCTCATGCTCATCAATTATACCCGTTTCAAGCAAGCGAGCCCATCTTAGCTGGATTTGCATGTCGTAAGTGTCGCAGTGCAGTCTTTCGCTGAGACTGTCTGTACAGAGTGAGTTGCAAGTCGCGTGTGTGGTTTGCAAGCGCGGCTGAGCCATGGCCTCTGCAGAAGCTCAGTCGATCTTACGAAAATTCATATTAAAATCTTGATGGATTTTCGCTCTCCGCCCAAACCCTTTCGATATTTATGCAGATGCTTCCCGCGGTGTCAGAAGGTCTACACACTGCCGCTCTCTGTTAGGCCTTCGAAGCATTCCTTCTGTGCTTTGATGTTTTGTAGCCATCGTCGTTGATCTTGACCACCATCGTGGCCAAGCTTCGGCCAACAAGCTCATCAACACCCACGTCGAGGAGCTTGTCATGCTCGGCTCAAGTCAAGGCGTGCGCATTCGGCGCTCTCGAATGGTGCTCTTGGCAGTCCCCGCCCTGGCCATCCTCCTCTACCTCTATCACAAAGGCTCGGGCTCTCTGCGCGATCCAGACAGTGCTTCCCTTACCATCATCACCAAAACCCAGCTAAGAGACTACAGCAATGCGCTTTCCGATGCGCAATGGGCGCGTCAGGAGGGTCAGCTCCGCCAGTGCAGACTCCAGTGGTTCCAGTCCGGCACCATCTGCCCCAATCCACCCAGGCAATGGTCACGACAGAACAAGCTCGATGCGGTTTGGCCATGGAGCAACGGCAGCCTCGATTCATCCCAGACCGACCAGAGCTACCTCGCCTCGATGGATCTGCTTCGCTACTCGATGCGATCCGCAAGGGCTCACATGCAGACCGGCTTTGGCACCGTCAATCTTCTCACCCCAGACGTGCCCGCGCTCGCCGCCCGTGCCTCGACGTCGCCAGAGAAGCAGCAATTCTGTACACATCTCTACAAGGACGCTTCGGGACATGACCGTCATGGTCAGCGTCCGTGCTGGTTTGACCCCAAGGACCGTGTCTACGAGCCTCCCAGACTGTTCCACCACCGTCAAGTGGCGTGCGACGGCCATGTCGATCTGACTAGAGAACACTGCTCATCCCCCTCGACCGTTGCGGCGTCGACGCCTGCCACCGCATCGCAGCTTCTTGTCGCAAGAGCAGCCCATCTCTCCGACGTACGCTTGCTCGTCTCGCCCCATCACATCATGTCACGTCACATGTCTGCATCCGACTTCTGGTCGCCTCTCCTGGGCCCCCTCTTTCGTATCAGTGCCGATTGGAGCCCTGCGGGTCACCTTCCAACTCAACAGAGCAATATGTCCAGCTCCGACGACGCTCCCTTCTTTCGCGCCAACGCTCTTCTCGATCGCAGGTTCGGCACCACCGCGCGCAGGAGGCTCATCGATCTGCCTCAGCCACTCTCGCATACCATCTTGGAAGAACTCTCTCGAACTTGGCCGAGTCAGCTCACGCTTGCCGCTTCTGCCTCTCCCAGCAGTGCCGTCGATCTCAACACCTTGCATGCTCATTACATGGCCGAAAGATATCGCGAGGCGCTCCTTTGGTCCTTCTTCGTTGCAAGGCATGACCGCGACGGAGATGGCGTCTATTCCGCTGAGGAAAGGGCCGCTTTGCTCTCGGAGCTTGGCGCACCAGACCCGCAAAAACCTGTGATTGCGCCGGCTGCGTTTCCTGTTCGCACCACCACCGAGAATGACACGCTCAACGCCAATCTGGCACGCTTGCACCTCCCCTTGATGACCGAGCTCAAGCCGATCCGTACCTCCATGGATGGTTCTGCGCTCTTGACGCCCCACACTCCCGCTCAAGTTGCCGCTGCCGAGAAGCTCAAACCGGGAGAACCGCAGCCGCCCATATGCGGACTTTCTGGCGAGTGCGTCCAGACACTCTTCGCCAACGTCAAGAAGCCGCCGAGCGTGGCGGAACTCTTTAGGCGCATGACGCAAGCCGCGCCAAATTGCGGCCAATGCGTACTCTACCACCTCACGCACAAGTCGGGCCTTCAAGGGCTCTCAGCATTTTTGCCACCACCCGAGCTGACCATGGCGTCGATAGACCATTTGCCGCTCGTCTCGACGTGGCAAATTAGTGATTTCACGATCAAGGCTTCGCCGAGCTCACGTCAGGCTCGCCGACTGGACGTGGTGATCGACTTGTTGTCGCGGTACAGCCACTCGTTCGTCTACGAAGAGCCTCGGGTTACGCCGACGCTGCTGAATCGCACCCAGACGGTCAATACTCTCATGTTCTTGGACAATGACCCCGTCTCGTCGCTCTTTTCGTTCAAACAGCATGGCGTATACACAGAGCAGACCCCGGACGAACGGCACCACTGGGCTTTCAGTCACGGATTTAGGTCCGAGTTCGAGCCAGAAGACCCCATGATCTGGGTCAAGATTGTGCGGGCCTGGCTCTCGACCAAGTTCCCCTTCCTCATGCGCTTTGAGGCCAAATGTAACGGAATTTGTTAATAGTAGCATGACAATGCATTTACATAGAACACCAACACTGCGGACGCAACCTCGGAAGGCTGCGGAAGGACTAGCGGTGTCGTAGAGACACCAGCGGCTACATAAGGAGGGGGGTACTCAGCGTCCGACCGGTGAGCGGCCTCGATGAGAGCCAACGTGACGGGCAACAGGCAGACAAAGGATCCGGGCTGATCCGCCGTATCGACAAAGTCAACGCGAACCTGAAGGTGATGTGAAATAAGAATCGTTGGGCTCGACGCTTCTTGATCTAGCGTTGAGGATTGCACGACGGTCTGATCGGGCATCTGGACTCGGAATTCGTACGTCTCGGTTGTAACGGTTCGAGCTTCGCCCTTGGTCGTCGCCGCTCGGCGAAGATCAAGCGCGCCCGTCGGAGAGCCACATGTCACAGGCGTCGAGTCGAGCTTGACGACCAATCTTGGCTTGTAGTGCTTGGACAAGCCGTTGGACGAATGCGCACTGTGTTGCGAGCGCAAGTGATAGTCTTGAATCAGACTCGACTCGACGCCGGTGATCTTGCCAGATGGATGAGGGTTGGTCAGGGCGAGGCTGAGCAACGTCGCTTCGCCTATGATGCAAGGCGACGGGGTCACCGAGATGCACGCCTGGCCAAGTCCACCAATATCGACGTATTTGATGTTGGAGAACTTGTACGGGACCATCTCGGCAGCTTGAACGACTAACAAACCGCACGAGTCGGTCAGCGTCGTGCCTTGTAGGGCGGTTGTCAACCACGACTTTTTGGAGCTGGCAGGCAGTGTCTTGGCCTCGACGCAAACCTTATACGTCAGTCTTGCATCGGGGAGCTGCACGCTCGAAGGTAGATGGCTCGAATAAGGGATCTCGGCTTGGAAGGTATGCGAATGACCAGGGTGCAAGATGCACTCGTCTGGAATAGCGACGCGAACGCAGATATCGATAAGGCGACTCTGCTCAAACGCGCCACTGTTGTACACGAGGGACTCGTTGGCGACGAGCCTGGCGGTCAGCGAATTGAGCAGGTGCCTTGACTTCTGGCTTGCGGGGACGCTGAGCGTGATCTTCGCGCTCAAAAGAAGCCTTGAAGATGACGCTAGGAACGGGCATGGTCCTGGCGAGGAGGAGGATGGGAACGCCGATGAAGATGACGCACATGAAGAAGTTGCTGACGATGACGCCGACGAGTGCCGGAGCAAGCTGAAATCCGCCATCGTCTGCTCGTAAGCTGGAGGTGCGTCTGACATCTCGGTTCTGCCAGGACAGTCTTGACGAGACAGTACGAGCACCGAGTCGGACAGCGTGACCTTGAGCTCCATCGTGGCTAAGTTGCGAGGTTTTGGGAGCGAACAGTCAGCTCAGCTATTAATGTCTGCCACAACACAGGGCATCGATGTCGCCCGGACTGCTCTTATATGTATCGTGCTCTGAACGCCAGCGGCCCGTGGGCGCAAGCTGCGGATTGCCTAAAGGGGTCGGGCCTCATCTTCCCTTGAAGTAACGAATCCAGGGCGCTCCTTCCGCCAGTTCAGGAGACCAAATGCCAGAGGGAGGTGGCACGCACGCCATGCGGACAACATTTCGCTCTGTGTTCTCCAATATTTCCGAACAGGTGTCCTGAAACCAACAGACGCGCGAACCGTGGGCATCGCCATGGAAGCAGAAGCGGCTGTCAAATGCATAGAAGCTGGGCTTTGGTGAGACCGTTCTTCCGATCCGTGTTCTCGCAGGAAGCGCGCGGCTTTTGCAAGTCCGATGTCCCGTTCTCCTGACCCTCGAGGAACATTCCTTCGCGGCGGCGGCGGTAAGCGGCGACGCGAGCAAGGTCGGTTTTCCCACGGCAAGAGCGGTGAGCAATCCACATTTTATCCAAGCGGGCCTGAGCTCCTCCGACAGCTCAGTTCAGCTCCGCTCTAAGCGTGATCCACTGTCCTTTCACGTTCCTATACATGCACTCAACCCCGCATCAAGCGGCTTGTAAGGCGACCTTTTCTGACCCATGGTAGCTCGGATCCGAGAGCGAAGGCAAGGTCCTGACAGATTCAGACCAAACAAATCGCTTGTTTTTGAAGCCACGAGAACGGCCGGCGAATCTGCCGAGGGTTCAATGGACGCAACGTCGTCTTATGCACATTCGAGGACATCTGCCGGCTATCCACACAGCCCGGACCCTGAATGGTGTCCTTGTACTTTCTCTGTAGGAGTCACGAAAAGCTGCTTCGAGATGATTCCTTGACCCTCCAGATGCAATCGTGAGCGGCGCTGATCCACGTGGTCCGCAGCCATCGTCTTAGATTTCTCCGATTCCTTTTCCGATATTTCCGACAGCGAGTTTGGCGGTGGTCTTTGGACCCTTGCGTGGTTCTCGTGCAGCCCGAGTCGTCGCTTAGATTGGGCTAAAGGTTGCTTGTCTCGAAAGGTTTCTCGTGCCTCAGACAACCACCTAAACGATTCCAATAGAGGACCAAGAAGCGACACAGATGCAAGCATGACGGTCGAACCCATTCAGTTCACCATCAGGCATGCCCAAGCTACCGACGCCGCCGAGATCGCATCCCTGGGCGCAAGCGTATTCTTCGATTCGTTCGCCCATTCCATGCCCGCCGAGGACATGGACAACTACCTCAAGAGCTCGTACACCGCCGAAAGAATACAGAGCGAAATCGAGGATACACACACCTACCTCTTCTACGTCGCTCGCGACGATACGACCAACGAGCTGCTCGGGTTTGCCCAGCTCAATCGCTTCTCCGACGAGCCATGCCTCCAGATCAAGCCGCCACACACTATCGAGCTGCAGCGCATCTACACGGCCTCGAAGGCGCACGGCCGCGGCGTCGGCTCGAAGCTCATGAGCCAAGCGCTTGACTACGCGATCGCGCAAGGATTCAAGGCGATATGGCTCGGCGTATGGGAAGAGAACCTCAAAGCGCAAAAGTTCTACCTCGAGCGACACGCCTTCAACAAGGTCGGCGACCACGACTTCACCATCGGAAGCTGCGTACAGCGAGACTTGATCCTGGAGCGTCATTTGTGATCCGATCCGTGTGGCGCGACGCAACCACTGGCAACCCCGAATCTCACGGCATCCAGCGACGAGAATGTATTGTGTAGACGAAGGATGGGATCCCAATCTCTGCTGAGAGACGTGCATCCAATGCCAATGAGTGTTCAAAAGGTACGTGCTTCAGAGTAAGGTACCAGGTGATGCAAGCAAGGGAAGGTTCGGCGTCGTTGTTGCGCGGCGGCTACAGTCGAAACTCTCATAATGAACTTCTGCATTAAAGTTGCACGAAAAATTGAGGCACCAAAAATTTAGTTTTATTTCCTGTTTGGCAAATCAACATTACTCCCTGTTTGGCAAGTCAACGTTAGATTTTCACGCTGTACGCTAGCTCACCATAATGTTATAATGTTGATGTTGGCTAGCTCACCATAACATTATAATGTTGATGTACGCTACCTTGTGTGATAAGTCCACTTGAGGTCCCACAACCTTGCCACTAAGATGATGTTAGCGCTACAAGCCTAATGAGATAACGTCACTCAACACACACACACACATGCGGCCTGTGCACAGCATAACAAGCTAGTTGTTATTGGCAGAGGTGTTACAAACCTTAGGGTTAGGGTTTTATGGCGATGGTGGAATGATGTGTTACGAACGCGGGCCTGCTGGTGTTGCAAGCAAGCCACGTTGACGTGGGATTCGGAGACGTGCCACTGTTACATTGGTGCGGTCTTCGGCGAGTTGCATTCCACGACAGCGTGGGTCGTTCGCGCGACAACGCGCAAGCTCAGACGTTGTCGCGTTGGCGCGTACGCGACTTAGAGTTTCGACGCGTTCAGATGACACCGGTGGGTACAGGCATGCCCGCAAGGAGCACAGGAAAGCCACGACAGCCACGCTAGGACAGACAGACAGATGAGTCGAAATGGCCAACTCGCATCGTGTTATAAGTAGGCGCACCAGTGCCGCAAGGCCATCTGGGAGGCCGTCGATTGTATTTTATCTTACTCCCACTAGTAGGTGAAATCAGACCTTCGCAACGTAACCTGCGATTTCCCACGACGTCCTGGCAACGTACGTGGCAACACCAAGCTTGCCACTATCCCTCACTACCGCCAAGCCTCACACCTTCGTCAGAGAGGTCCTCAGACCCTTGGCGCGTAACACTACAATCGACCTCCCCGTTGCCAGCACAACCCGGAGATCACCATGTCCCACAACATGCCTATCACCCGTAGCCAGACGGCCAGTGGCCACTCCTCTGAGGAGCGCGTCGAGCCTGGGCATGATGGAAACCCCCACGCAACCCTGGATACCGTGGACAGTACCACGACGGCCGGCGCCATCGCCAGCGCCGTTTCTGCCGCCCTGGGTCCCATGCTCGCTCTGGTCCAAGACCTTTTGCTGCAGGTGCGCGACTTGCAGTCTGAACGGGTCGAGCGCGCCTCCTCCCTGCGATCGGACCGTGCCCCGCCTAGCACCAGGGCCTCCGAGGTGGCCTCCGAGGCTGCCGGCGAACCAGGCGTTCCTGGAGCGCCCACGGCCTCGGCCCTGCGCTTCGCCCGTTCCATGCTGGGTACTGGCGTTGAGGAGGGGTTGCGTTTCCAGCAAGACGTGAACCGCAACCGCCAGGCCAACGTGCTTTTCACCAAGACGCCTCACCAGGACGCCCTGGCTGAGAAGGCACCCAAGATCTGCATCACCGCCCCTTCTTGGGATGGCGAACGCGACGACCTTGAGGCATACCTCGAACAGTGCGAACTGCATTTCGACCTCAACCCCACGCGATTTAAGGACGATCATCGCCGAGTCCTGTGGGCCATGGCTCATGTTACGGGCGCCCCGCGGGACCGCCTGCGCAACCTGCGCCTCTCGCCCACCATGGATCCCCTGTTCCACAGCTGGGAGGTGTACTGCGCCGACCTGCGACGCACCTATGGTGACCCGTTGCCTGGCCACACTGTCAGGATCAAGCTGCAACAGCTGAGGCAGACGGGCAGCGTCAGCGCATACGCGGCAGAGTTCCAGGCCCTCGCCAACCGCTCCCACGCCACGGACCTCTCACAGCTCTTGGCAACTTTCCAACTGGGGCTCAAGATGAGTTTCCGTCGCCAGGCGCTGCACATCCAAACCCAGGATTTCCACGAGTACGTGGACGCTTGCATTTGCACCGAGCAACAGATGCATGAAACTGGCCTCGTAGACTCGGTTGCTAACCAAACGGCTCAACGCTCCAACACGGCCGGTGAAGAGCAGTTCAAGAGTGTCACGACGGCCAGAGCAACCACGATGGCGGAGACGCCCAAGAGCAGGTACCAGGACAAGTCTGGTAAAAGCCAGGAGAGCCACGATTGCAACGGACTCTTGGAGGAACTGCGTCGTCATCGTCGAGAGAATCGCCAGTGCTACGGATGCGGTAGCAGCGAACATATTGCCAGGGACTGTCCCAAGGTCGAAAAGACCCGTACTCTGCGGGCCAACGTCTGCTCGTTGGACAACGACGGATCGGGCGATATCTTGATGCACCCAGGCGACGACGACCTCGCCAGCAGCTCTCTCGGCGGCTTAGGGTTAGGGTTAGGGTTAGGGTTAGGGTTAGGGTTAGGGTTAGGGTTAGGGTTAGGGTTAGGGTTAGGGTTAGGGTTAGGGTTAGGG